>NC_063221.1:20578870-20881974 GCF_020740725.1 Corvus hawaiiensis
GTTTTATTCAGTCCTAATTAACACAAGCAAAAATGACATGCTTTGTTAGCAATGAGCTGCTTGAACGTACTCAAGTAAGATAGTTCCTTAATACTCCTGTAGTGATTCCTATCAAGTAATGGACATATGAGATAGATACTGTAAGAATTTCACTACTTGTATATTGTGGTTCCTATTGGCACCCCTCTGTGGTGCATGTGATTCTATTGCAATCTTAACTAGAAAGAAGATAATTTCATGAATTGCTCAGCATTTTGGTTTGTTTGGTTTTTTGGTTTTGGTTTTTGTTTTTTTTTTTTTTTTTAAATTTTGCTTAAGCTGCTCATAAACAGAAATCCTTACTAACCAAGGTCTTCATGGACATTTTAAACTTACAGCTCTGGACAGGTAGACATAACCATGGGGAGCAAGTTTATAGACTGCTCTGGAAAATACATAGAATAGTTCCTTTCTCTCCACAAAACCTGGGAGATAAAATGGACCAACCCACCAAAAACCTGAAGAGCTAAGCAACTGAAAACTTTAAAAGAAAAGAAAAAAAGGAAAAATAAAAGAAAAAAGAATAAATAAGTTGTTTTTCATTTCTATGTATTGTGATTATTTTTATGATATTTATTGAAACATGTTTATTAAAAAAAAAAAAAACCAAAGCTTAAAAGACTAAATAAAATAACCTGCCCAAAGATATGAGCAAGAACATTTAACAGAAAACAGATGGTCTTTTATACACAGAATTAAACATCTCTAAAAACATAACAATCCATTTATCTTGATGAATTAATCTTCTAGCACATATCTCACATAGCAGCAGCAATTTACCTGAGGGTCTGGAAAGCATATTTCCATGAGGATACATGACATAGAAATCAATTCTGGATTTCAGTTTTTTACATGTTGAACAGGAATATTATGATAGGTTTTCCCTTCTCCTCATCTTCAGTCAGAAAAACTTTCTCTCCTAGTTCTGAAGCTTAAGGGCACCAAATTTAATTCTAGAGCACAATTTAAGCAACTGCACAACTCTTTTAAGTACTCCCTATTTGCATTATCTTCCACTGAGTCATTTGGAAATCAGACCTGGGTTCTGCACCTGCCTTCTGCTACAAGAAATCTCTAAGAAATCGAATTGTCAGGCTTTCCACCTCTTTTTCTATCAGTGAAGAAGTTTAATAACAAAGTTTTTGTAATGGTCAGTGATAACAATTTAAAAAGTTATTTTGAGCACACTGAAAATTAATTGTTTACCGTATGCATGTACAGAAACCCCAAAGCTATCTCCACTGAGAAATGATTAGTCAGGACAGCTTTTTCAAAGATTTCTCAAAGACATAGATAACTCCTCTTGACCAGAAAATTTTGAAAAATGGCAGAGCAATATAGAAATTGACAATTTTAATATATTCTTCCGAGGAATTCACTGCAGCGTTGTAAACTATAAACATTAGTGCCATAAACCATCTCTGACTTGACTTTTGTGGCATTTATGACTGCTTTAAGTTAGAATACTTCTACAGACTTTCTGTAGGAACTTGTGTTACCACTGAGCATACCTGAGTGATTAACAATGTTCTTATAGCACTGAAAGGCTCCCATAAATAGATACATATCGACCTATTGATTCATATTTAGTCCTCTGAAATTAGAAGGAAATGATCATGGAAAAATGACATGAAAGCCTTTATGCAGTAAGGAAAAATATTTCCTGAGATGTCACAGAATCAGTATTTGTTGCATACTGGATTTACAGCATTTATTGCATACTGGATGCAGTATTAGTTTCTCAGGATCTCCTGGTAAATGCATACAGTCATATCCATAGGAAGAGCCCACAGCACCAATGTAAACAGCACAGAGGAAAGGTCCAAACAAGTTATCTTCCTAAGCATTTAAACCAGCTAAAGAATTAAGTTGGTGAAAACTTGGTCTCACATTTTAAAGATATGATAATTCAGGTTTCTCACAGGATAATCTGCTTCTGTTGTCAGAATCAGTGATGTTACTTCCCTGTCATCAGATTACTGATATGGCAAGACTCACTTTTCCCCAGGCACTTAGAAAATGGGAAGAACTGTGAGAGCTGGAATGTAGGCGGGAACTCTGGGGATTTGTAATGCATTATTATAAATTGCTTTGCTATTTATGTAGATTTAAATAATAAAATATACCCATAAGCTTTCTTATCAGCCACATTAAATATGTTTTCAAAGAAAGGACTAAGCCAACCTGCATTTAAAATTCCTCACTACCTTTGCCTCCTATCATTGCTGTGGGATTTACATGTCCCCACACACTCTTGTGACAGTGTGTGCAGAGGGACCCAAAGTAGGCTATTTTGAGCCAAGGGAGAGTGTCTGTTATAGGAGCTTGAGACATTACTCTGGTCAGGGCAAGACTTGTCAGCTATCTCTGCTTTATTATGAGCAATTAATCTCGAGTGCCTTTTCTGACTATCACTGAGGCAGGGTGGGATGGGAGAAGAGGCAATACATCAGGCAGAGGGCCCCAGGATATTAATGATTTTTCAATATGTGAACACCTGAAATTCTAGCCTAAGACCAGTGAGAAAGTCATGCAGATCCTTTTAAGATAATATATTGGGTATGTGAAAGGAACATATGGAGAAAGGAGAGACACTTTTGGTACATACTGACCAATTCTTTAATTGTATTGTATTTACCCAAGTGACCTAATGAAATGTGACTGTGAAATGAAGTGTTTTCTCAGAAACCCTATATTTACATGTCTTTCATATGTGTGAGACACTGTTCAGAGAGTGGATCTTCATTGCTAGCCCATTGCTAGAAGAGGTAAAAAACAATAGTTTCTGATACAGTACACAATGTTTCTGTGAATAAATTCTATAATAAATTCCAGAAGATTTCTACTGTCTTCTGCAGTTAAGTTGAAACATCATGTCAGAAAGGTGAAAAAGAACAAAAAAAAAGGGACCTTAATGACAAAATGCCTGGGGATTTGTATTGAGTCAGTTCAATAAAAAATATCTTTATCTTATTTTTTTTAAAATGTGGCTGGGATAACATAAATACTGAACAACAGTATTTATTGCCTGTTTTCTTGCTAAAGCGAGTTATTTTCTACAAAATTTTGATTTATGCTCCTCTTAACCACTCCTTCCTTTCTGAGCTGCTCCTCACATTTACCTGGGATGTGCCCTGGCAGCTTCTTTCAGGGCATCTCTCTTAAGCAGAGAAGACCTAAGAAAGAAACTTCTCTATCTACCTAAGAAAGAAACTTCTCTATCTCTCATGTGCAAAATTTGGTTTTGGAAAGAAGCCTTAAGAAGTTTTTAAAAGGTCAATTAATCAATCAGAGAAAAGTAAAAATGTTATTTGACTCAGAAGCCTGGCCACACCACTCAGATAATGAATGATGAATACTGAGCCTTTGACTGAATCCTTACAATCAACAGCCCATGACTAATCGATAGGCTGACATTTTCACACAGTTGCAGAAGGTGATCAAATTTCATAAATATCTGATTGTTGTTGGAAAAAAACCTGCACAGAAAAAAAAAAAAAAAAAAAAAGGATGAAAAGTTACCAGTGACCTGCTCACTGGTGCCTGTGGGCCCAGGGGTACTGGTGCCTGTGGGCCCAGGGGTGCTGCTCCTGTGGGCAGGGAGAAGATGCCACCTGCCAGCCCTGCCAGCCCTGCCCAGGGGTGTGCAGGTACCAGTTTGGCTGATGAAAGGAAGTTGGGATTGTGGAAGGATGGCACTCACAGCCCTGCCCAGGGTGGGCTGTATGTTCCCTCACATACACAAACGTACACCGCACCACATGAATGAGGACTTGATTGGTATCTCAGAAGACAAGTTATTACTGCTTAATCTGTCTGGAGAGCTCACTCTGAGTCACTTCTGAGCAAACTTAAAAAGGCCAGTGGGGTAAATAATTAACAGAGCAGTTAACAGGGACTAGGATTGCTTGATGACTTGGACTATGTAGAAAAACTGTAGTTTAAGGTCATGAAAAAGCTATTCAGCAAGAACAAAGGATGAAAAACAGTGTGTGCTGGAAAGCATATGCCCTAAAAAGAACTAACATGAAATTCCAAAGCAGTGCTGTGGCAAAACCAGTAAATATTGCCCATGATTAAACAGGAAGGAGGTTTTTATCCATGTAGCCAGTCTGAGACAGGAGGGCATGCAAGCTTAACTCTTCAACAGGATGTTTAAAATCTGGAGAACATGGAGAACAAAAAAGTCACAGAAATTATTCAAATCTTTGAGTAAATGCCAGGTCTGTTTAGTTTATCAAAAACAAGTTTGAAGGTTGATTTGATTGCAGCATACATGTATGTATTTTCCAGAGTGAAACATGCTCTTTTGAGTTAGAGGAGTGAAGACAGAACTAGTGGTAGAAATCTAATGCCTCTATAATTCAGATTAGAAATTTCAGATATTTTATTCTTTAATTTCTTTTTTTTCTTTTGACTTGTTGGCAATTATCCACTGGAAATGGATAACAAAGGAAGGGGTTTATTTTCCAGTTTCTGTTGTCTTCAAATAAGGATGTTTTTAAGATTTAACAGCATGAAACTGGTTTTTAGAAGTCAGAGTGTGAGGTACAAAATGTTAACTTTATAATCTTGCTAGTTACTTTTAACTTTGAGATGTGTTGATCTGAAAGCTGAGTTTCAGCCCTGAGGTCTCTTGCCACATTCCTGGTTTTGTCATCATTTGAAAATCCAGGTAGCAAGTAGTAGGTCAGACATATCTGTGCCCTTAATAGATGAATTTATTATGAAAGCAGCTATCTCCTGATGTGCTGTTATATCTGCAGATTACTGCAAACACCTCTGTTTGGTTTGGCATCATGGCCAGGCTTCTTCCTAGAGCTGGTTTCACACTGGGCTCTCGCTTCACCTTCTCATTTAATATACAGCACCAGCTTCAATCTTAAAATCAAGTGGCAGTGTTGACATGAGCTTATCAGAGCTATGTCATATGTCATTAAATTTGAGGGGTGAAAAAACTTTTTCACTCTAAAAAATCAATTAAAATGTTGAAGGCAGTCTCTGTACAGCCTCAGGAAACCACCAGCCATTGAGGCTGGTGCAACCTGACCAAGCTAAATAGATGAAAAATAATGTGAAGGTGTCTGGGTAACACCTCCTCTGTTTTGTTTTAATATGCTTTTTGACCCAGCCCAGAGATGAACAGAGTGAGCAAGATTTTTGAAGGTGTTTCTAGTTCTGGGAGTAACTGAACATAAGGTTAGTGACTCTAGGTTTGGAAGGATGCTCTCCTGGGGTAAAAGTCAATGAAATCAGGCTATAACAGACTCAGCATGCATTGTTTTCTTTGGTTTGGTTTGGTTGTTTTACAAACCAGGACTGAAACCTTTTGAACACATCCTCAGCCAATATAAAGAAAGAAAGAAATTACTAATGATTAACTACATAAGTTCTTTTATTTCCCTCCTGACTTGGTTTGGGTATCTTGAAGGAGGTTAGTTTGGTCTAAATTAAATTGATCTTATTCTGATCAATGACCAAAATATATTACTTAGAAATTAAATATTTTGCATAAATATTACTGCTGTGATTGTATAGAAGAAAAAAAAAAATTTCAAGTAAAGTTTATTATTTGAAGAGGAGAGGTGAACTCTAGGCAAATAGAAATCTGAGCACTTTAATCCGAAGCCATTATGGTTTTGGATTTTTTTCATAATCTTTTCATTAGCATTTCTCTCAGTTTCTAGGCAGTCAAGAAGGATTAGAAATTTTTTAATTATCTTTTTTTCTGTTGAAATAGTTGTTGAGTACATAGTAATACTTAACATCGTACTCATTGTCCAATTTTTCAACAAGTATATTATTTGTGGGAAAAAGTTTCATATGTGGAGAACAAAAATGTATTTAAAAGCAAAACAGTATGCAGTCATACACTTTCATAACTGTAGAGAAAGCTTTAGTTTCAATTGCTACTTGCCATTTCTTTCACTGTAGAATTTGTCACTCCAGTACAGTATGTCTATGTTTGACTTGTCTCCAAACATATTAATATCTTTTTATGTTGTGGCTTTCCTTCAGTCATTCATATCCTCCAGCTATGGGGTATGTGTTCTCAAAAATCCTAGGGCCTGGAGTTTTGCAGTAGAAAATAACCAAATATTAGTTTCTTAGATGTAGAAAATAATCAAATATTATTTTCATGAGGAACAGCTTCCAGTTTCAAATCTTTATCTGAATCACTATGATAAAAAAATAAACAAACAGAAAACCTCTGTCACTAGCATCATTTCAGGGATCAGTGTGGCAATCTCATGGAAAGAGCTATATACTTGTATTTTTTCAGGGTATGTCATCTCATCTCATCTCATCTCATCTCATCTCATCTCATCTCATCTCATCTCAGTTTTACTGAAATATAGTTGTTTATTTAATATTTTAACTTTTCTTTTACAGTTTACAGTTGTATACTTTTGTCTTTTTAATCCCTGACTAACTTTTAGAGACCAATTTCTGTATTAGATTTTGTTTGGAAAATGTGTATGAAAAGCAGTTCATTTCAGAAACATCATCTGAAGCTCACCTTAAAATATAATTCAAAAAACCACAATAAGGGTTAAGAATTAATTATTCTTAGAAATGAAAGAAAGTTTGGTCTTAAGTAGCTATCCTGAGACAAAAGAGCTAGCCCTTAAAAGATCAAACAGAAAGCGTGTACAAAAAAAATAATTAAAACCAAAACAAAACCAAAGAAAAAAACAGAGTCACCTAGAGTTGGCAAGTAGAATCACTTCCTATAAATATTTCATTATCTGGGGTACCTTTAGGAAGGATTGATGCACAGCGTTAAGTGACTGGCTGGAACTGAGGGCTTCTACCAGTAAATTACTGTAACTCTCTGCATTCCTGAAAGCTGCTATTGTGAATACAGCAGTTATTTCCCTTTTGACATTTTCTACTCTTTTCAGAATTATTTTTTGTTTTATATACATATAGGGAATTTCTCCCAAACCAGTAGCATCTCTGTGTAAAATGAAAGAAGAAAAAACCGAGAAGCTTCACCTTTGTTTGCTGGAAGGTCATACTCATTTTTCCTCTTGTAGCAGAAGAAAATGAAATCAACCTGGTAAATATCTATAGGCAACCATCAGAAAGAAAAGTGGCTCCTCTGTTCTAAGAGGAAAGGGAAGTAAATTCAAGTCTGACAAAATTGTCACTAGCCAGAACCTGCCAGTCCTGCTTATTTTTAAATCAAACAGCCAGTGGTAATGAGGTGATGTGAGCCTCAGGAAACGAAATCAAACAGCAGAGGTTAGCTCTTAGGAAACATTCTCAGTTAGCCTGGTGGTCTATAAGGGTGCAGAAAAGCAGACCTTTGTGTTTTCAAGACCTTGAAAAGTTTATCTCTCACCATGAGTAAAACCCTTTGTCAGCTCCCACTGAAGTCGGTGGAAGGATTCATGCTGTTTACAGTGGGAACCAGCCTGCCCATGGGAAGTGCGAATATCCTGGGTGGGTTTTTCAGAAACAGTCACTAGGCACATACCTGTTATCACATTCAAATTGATGAACGTCCCAAAAGGCTTTTTGGGTTTTTTTCCAATCTTTTTACTGAAGAAAAAATTGGTTTTAATGTCTGTAATTTTGTGCCTCCCTATTTAGAAGCTGTGTTTTTCTTGAAATGTGAACACTCACATGTAAACTTTCTTCTATCTGTGGATATACTGTAAATCTCATCAGAAATAGGTGATTTCTTTTTCTCACATGAAAATGGTCTTTTCTCATTAATTTTTATGGAAATTATTAGTTAACAATGATATAAAATCTATGTCAAAAAGAGGTTTCCAGTAAAAAATCTGCATAAATGTTATATTTATGACATTTTGAAAGAAGTTGTAGAGCTCATAATAACATTAAAAAATAACTTTGAAGTAAAAAATGTTCAGACTGCTTCACTGCTGTAAATGAAAATAACTTGACATTAAATCAGTATCTGCCCAAGTCTACTGCACAAGCATGTTTTACAAATATTGCACACATTTATTAATAAATGGGTATTTGCCTCACAGCACTCACCTGCAGTCACCTTTGCTCACACTGAAGGGGTATTCCTCATGGGAGCTGTCCCACTGAGCAATGGCACACTTGGGTGTGTGTTCAGCTGATCACGCCATGGTTATGAGATCTATTTCCATAGCATGTTTGCTGTGATTACTCTCCTGATTTGAATTGAATTGCACTAGACAGAGCAGCAAAAGCCTCCAAGGAGCTGTCTAGACACCTGAAGCAGTAACTGGAAGGCAAGGGCACATGAGCTTTTATTTACTGAAAGTTATTGTTTAAAGACTTTTGAGAAAAGCAGTTTTAAAAACCCTGAGATGTAATTCCAGAAAGCAGGGCAGCTTGGAGGCTTAATTCTGCTCCCACTTGCACACAGTGTAACTCTGGATTAAGTGGTGTTATTCTTGTGAAAAAGAAAGAAACGTTAAGATCATAATCAAGAAAAAGTCATATGAGAACAAGAGGAGTATTTTTTTCTTAAATTTCTAGGTTAATATTAAATTAAAGAACACATGAATAATTTGAGAACTTCTTTCAAGATTTGTTTAATCCTTTGTTTATATTTTTCTTGTACAGGCAATTAGTTTGTAGTTAAATAAAATGTTGTCTCATAAGCATTGAAATGTAGCCTATCTTTTCCTGAAGAACAATCATCTGTTATAAAAGAGAAAAGAGCTTAAAAAACTGCAATAAAATCAGAGGAATTGCTTCAGGTTCAGGACTTTTTACTCTTGGTGAAAGGCTCTCTTTGAAGTGATTTTGCTTTGGTATTTTTGCTTAAGAATAAAATAGCTTCTCATAAAAAAAGGTTTAAAATCTTTGTGTTAAAATCTCTGTATTAGAATCCCAGCCATCACAAAATTAATTACAAAGGAGAATTGAGCATTGTCTTCATACTGAGGGGTGAGGTCCAACTTTTCTTTTTTTTTTACTTAACCAAAACCTCATCAAAAGGCTTTCAAGTGTTTAAATACATCCAGAAGAAATCAGCAACAGAGAGACAGACCAGGTTTCACTTCTTGCCTTCAACAGGATTTCTCTTCCTTGACATAAAGGACATTCCCCAAGACATAAAATACCAACCTCAACTACTCATGTTACCTCTAAAGAGTGGTTTATATTTGGCCATTTAATCAAATACAGCAAATACAGCATGAATGCTACTCCAAGTAAGAATGGTTGCTTACCCTATAAACTTTCATGCTGATCTTACACCAGATCCTTCAAAATGAGTAAACAGTTTAATAATTTCATTATTTTCTCAGTGGAAATTGCTGGGTTATTATGATTTAAGTACTTAAACTTTGCTGCTGAAGTGTAATAGCATGCTCAACCATGATTAGTAAGTAACAATGAAAATGCCATTTTTCAGTGAGCCCAAGAAAAACACATGTATTAAAGAACATATCAAGCAGGAGAAAGTTAAACAGAACAGATATATCAGACAAAATGACACCTCTGCCACCACAGTTTAGTATTCATACCCTGCCAAGATGTCAGTAGCTGGAAGGAGAAAGACTGGTTGCATTTCAGAATGTGTGTGAGTAAGATTGTTGAGGTGAATAAGGTTTGATTCAAAATCTTCCAGATGACAAAGATGACTTTTGCACCCCCTGGAAATCACAACAGGTTTGTGGGAAATAATTAGGTGCTCAAGGAATAGCAGAACTTGAACTGATCCCAGTTTTATTTATATCAGTAATAAAATGTCTAACATTTTTACTTGGTGGAATTAGTCCTGTGTGACATTATTGGGGACCTGCCCAAGAGTGACTACTAACTAAAAGAGTACAAATAAGCCAGGCTGTGAAAAGTATGATAACACAGTAGAAAATTTCAGTAGATCCCTCAAATAGTAAAGTCATAATCAATGTGTGCAGCAAAGGAAGCTTCCTCCAACTGTGCAGCCTGAAAAATTTTTTTGAGGATTTCAACCCACGTTCTGGGTAGACAATCTCAAAGATGAATGAAAAATTTTACTTTTATGCAGAAGAACATAGGAAGTTCAAACAAAAAACAGAATAAAGGGACACAAACTAAGTAACTCAGGTTAGAAATAATCTCTGTGTAACTTATCAGACCTAATGAGGCAAGGAAGACCAGATTCAAAGAAAAAATCCTGGTTTTTTTATTTAATTGATGATGGGGACTTATAAGGAGAGTACCCTTACCTTGTGATGACTTTATTTACCAGAGCAAGAAACTACTGAACTGTTCATACTTGCACACATCTGTAGACCAAAATTTGTATGGGGAATGCTCTCTGAGATTTTCACACCCAAGCTGGGTATCAAATCTCAATTAAAACATGCCCAGAGGGAATTGAGTCCTTCTAGATGAAATTGAAAGGAAGCAGCTAAATGAGGTGTCCAAGCCACTCAGAAAACCATAAAGTCAGACAAAACAGAAGTTTGAGTAATGGAGGACAAAATTTAGACATATAAATAGCTGATGTTATTACTTCCAGAAGATGAATCAGACCAAGATGCCTCTCTTCCTTCGAAATCTGTGTTTGCAAACAGGCTTTCAGAGCTAGATATCCAAAGCACATTAACTGAGTAAGACACTGAACCTATAACCCTTTTTCTTCCTCTCACATGGAGAATTCTCCAGCACTTACCCCTAAGTTTCTCCACTCTGTGTTACCTATTTCACAGGTTTAACAAAATATTCTGAGTTGGAAGGGGCCCTCAAGGATCATCAAGTCCAACTTTAGGTGAATGGCCTGTATAGGGATCAAACTCACAACCTTGGTGTTATTAGCACAAGGCTAATAACTGAGCTAATTGCTGCTCCCCAACTATGTCTTCATTCTTAGTTAGAGGATACATAATACGTATGGGGTGTGCTTTGTTCAGAGCCCTCATTTGGAGGGGTGCATTCCCAATTTTAATCTAACAATCTCAACTCACATGGTTTACATGGATTTTCTCTTGAACTGGGGGCTGAAGCAGATTGCTAGAGGGGAGAAACATCAATTCTTTAAAACTATTTGTCTAAATCTTAATGATGTTTTCTGACTGGAATTATACAAAAGTTGCTTTGAATTTTTGTTTCATGATGCTGTTCAAGACTCAGTGGATTTTCTTGGTTAAAGGTCACGAGGAGAGGTCACCATCTGATATTTTCTCATCTGTGCTACTGAAGAATTTATCTTGTATTTGTATAGATCCTTATGGCCTTGATCCAGGGAGCGTTTGTGCATAAGGGAGTATTTTATGTTTAACCCACAAATATACAGAACCAATTTATGTAATTTAGATTATTTCACCTCTTTGCTTTTAAAGACTTTTATATTCTTTTACCAGTTACACCTTAAAATTACTTAAATGTTTACATTTTAATGATTTCTCTTATCTATTGTCTTTTCTGCGGCAGTCATCAGCTATTTGGAGCCTCATTTTTCCCCACATCACACTTGTAAATTGTGGTGGAGTACTTATTACTCTGATTCTTTTTGTTATGAGCATAGTCTCAAATGAGGGTAAGGAGGGAGCAGGTGACCTTCCCAAGGTCATAAGCAGAGCTTTATATCCACCAGCAAGTAAAGCTTCTAAAATTCCCAATTCACTTTTATCAGAATACCCCTCGATTCCTCAGAAAGTTTCTTTGCAATTTATTAAAACTGCTGTCTTGAAGAAGACAATTTGTTTAACTCATAGCTCACTTTTTCACTCAAGGCTTTACTTATGTATATTGTATAGTAACAATAATGATAATAAAAATGTATGCTGTGTAATGAACAAGCACTCTAAGAGATCTGATGCCAAGGCAATGCAAGGGTTAAGGTAGTTCTTCAACAGCTCCACATAAAGAATCCAGTATTTTAATGGTCCCAACTAGGATTAGAAGTTAACACATCATTAAGATGAATGGGGGATACAGTTTGCACCTTTACTGTTACTTCTATGCTGTGTGGCTTGCAGGCTCCTTCTACTTTTCCTGGAGGACAGGCTTAAAGCATACAAGAGTGCATCATTAATTTAGGCAGGAGAGTGTCTTTGTCAAAGAAATTACTAGTGACTCTATTTTTAATGAATCTCTAGTTCTGCAGAAAACCTTTTAACAGTGTGAAGACCAAAACACCAAGGGATTCATGGTATTTTTGTATGCACTCCTTTTCACTGTTAGGTTTCATGTCGTAAGAGAAATATTGCTCATAATACCTATTTTATACATGTGCAGTTCTATAAATGTGAGCTCAGTGAGACCTTCCTATATGAGGAGGAAACCCAGATGTTTCCCTCATGGTCATATTTGCATTCAGTATTAAAATGAGTAAAGATCTAAAGCCCACCTAGAGGCAGAATCACAGTTGTGTTTTCAGTAATAAAACCTAGTGCAAGTGGGCTTGATTCTTTTTCCTCTATGTCCTGCATTACAAAAAAAAGAAAAAAAAGCCATGATTTTTCTTGGATGTAACACATGTTTTTCCAAGGCAGCTGCTAACAATTAAGTTGGCTGGTTGATCCAGATGACGCTGATGCAGGAAGGCAGAGAATGGTTTGATAATTTGCCAATATAAAATGATATAGTCGCAGACACTCTTGGGTGCCAACACAATGTGTTTGCATGACATCTCACTGCCTCTGTTTTAGTTTGCTCCAAGCCATATAGGTTTGAGATAAAGTAGGTACAGAGAGCTCCAGGTGAGTCACAATCACTCTGAGGACATAAAAAAGTTAAAAATAACCTGTAACTGCTTTAGCACCCATATATACAAATCTGTGCACACACATGTAAATATATTCTGGCCCATTCCGTGACAGTAGTTCAATTTTACATGTTAACATTACTGAAGTGAAATAACTCATGGAAATAAGGAAAACATTTTCTATACAAATATTTATACTCTCCCTATTTTGACATTCTCCTAAAATTGTAATTGCCTTTTCAGTGGAATTACAGATGCTCACTTTAAGTGCAGAGGCTTTTTAACTATCAATGCTCTCATATTTACAGAAACAGAACTGAGTCTGAAGTAATACATTGTACCAGAAACCCAATATTTAGGAGTCCACAGCATCCTTTTTTCATTCAAAAGACAAAATTCCCACAGACGCAGTAAACTCTGTAGCAGACTCAGAGACCAATGGGATATGGACTGCAGCGATTAATGCTAACTGCTAGACAGGGTTGTGGAAGGGATTAGCAATTTTAGAGACCCAGCTTTGAAGAAATGTCTGCTAAGAGGTTGATTTTCAGAAGGGGAACAGCCTCATCTTCCTGTGAATTGGACCCCTTTAAATTATCTCTTCTTTTCTATCCCACAATGAACAGTCTTTAAATGACCAGTTACATCTGGAAATCTTTCCAGAATTTAGGATGCTTACATTTATGCATGCAATATGTATTTTATTTTCTTTTCTGATTTCTTAAAAATCCATTTCTCTTGCTCCCTTTTTGACTATGTCACACTCTGAATCACAAACTTCTCCCCAGATAAAATGTATAGACAATATTTTAATCCAGATATAATTCCTAAACATCTAAGAAAGACATTTTCAGTGTAATGGGCTTGGTGTCTACAATACACTTACATGGAAGTTCAGTAAGCTCTGTATAAAACCATTCATTTTCCAAACCAGATGCAGGGTTGATTTGTTTCTGAGTAATTTAAGTGTGCTTTTCTTGTTTAGGTGATAGAGATGAAATGTTTTGTGATTTTTTTTCAATGAGGAATCACAGAATTACAAAATACGCTAATTTGGAAGGGACCTGCACTTAGCCCTGTGTAGGACATCCCCAGGGGTCACACCATGTGCCTGAGAGTGTTGACCTGAATGATTTAACAGCATACAGGAAAGCGATTGGATTGTTTCTAAATCATCCTAAATGTGCATTTAAGCAAAATAGTTACATAATATTTACTAACTAATTCATCAGGAATTTTGGAACAACTAATTACTGCTGGTGTGCAAATTTATTGAAACCTGATTAAATAAATATCAGATATAAGGATAAATCTGCTAGGGAAGACTTGTGCTTTATATCAGTTTGTACACATCCTGTGTTTGCTATGAAACCTGTTTGAACAAATAAATGATAAAAGACTAAATGAGTCAATGAAAAAAAAGTCCCCTAAGTACCAGGTTGTGAATTGGATGCTATTCCATCTCTCCGTGGGTAAACTGCTGCCTGCTCTGCTGTAACGAAGATCACTCTTAAGTAAATACTGTCTCCTTTAAAAGAACAAGTTTAATAAACGCCTAGATTTTCTGTATATCAAGGAAATATATTTTAAAGCTGCTTTTGTTGTTCCACAACAAAGCCAAAAGGCATTCAACTGTCTGGTATTTGCATACTTTTTTTTTTTTCATCTGGCAAAATACTGTATGAATGGAATAGAGAAAGCCAAACTGATTATGTCCAAGCTCATGATTGTAAAATCTCTGCTCCCAAAGATATTTTAACTAGCAAGACTCCATTGATCTACAGCAAAGCTTTGTCAACTAAAGCTTTTTTCTTAAATTGATTCCCCATCTTGTCTTATTCTTTCGACAGCACACAGCAGGAAGCTCCAGCTACATACAGAAACCAGGATCTTGCTGTAGGCATGGGTATAAAACAAAAAGACAGTGATTAAAGAAAAAAACAGACCGCTGTTAGTATTTGATCTTAAAATTATTGATCTTGTCGATCAGTTACAGACAGAGAGTGCCCATTCAAATCTGTAATAACTATTAATGCTACCACAAAAGTCTGACCACTTGAAAAACAGAAGAAATCTATATGATAATGCAATGTGATGTTTATTTGGATGTATAGATATTTGTAGCATGTGGGAGTAAGTAAAACATCTCACTTGATAAAGATCTTATCTCTAAAATTTATTTTAAAGTTAATATCATATAAGAATATGAAGTTCATAGAACAGACTTACATTTTTAAGACTTTTTTGTTAATTAAAACCTTTTATTCTCTGACTGCCAAGAGCAATGTTGGTTTTTATCAGGCATATATTAATAACAGCATGTTTTCTTATAACTGACCCAAACCCAAACATTTCAATAGGATATACTTCAAAACCCTCTAAGCTAAGCCAGCATCATGCTATCTTTGTCCTTTATGCGAAATTGTGTTTATTCTGTCTCAGGAGTCTGAATTCCTACTGTAGTTGTAACAATCATGCCTCTAAACATATTTATGTGTAAATATAATTGAATATTAGTTAAAAAGAAAAAAGCAAAAAGCCAAACCTTATTTCCAAATTAAGTGCACTTCAGTTCCTGGTTGTATCAAAAGAAAAATCAATTTTACCATTTGGAACTAAACAAAATTCCAAAGATCTTGAGTCAAGGTCCATACATGCTTTAACATAAAATCTTGTGTCAATCACCAAAGCTTTTCACCTTAAAGTAAGATCAGTCTTCAAGGGCAACAATTATTACACACTAAGTCCCACAATGAATGAGCTTACAGATATTTAGCACAAATACTCATGTAACTTATAGTATTATTCTTTTTCTATCTCCATCAAGAGAGGAAGGCATTCACTAATAATTTGATAATGTCTCTGGGATAGGAAAAAAATAAAAATGTACACAGAGGCATCTACTCTGCAATTAGTAAAAATAAGTAGGAGAGTTCATTTACATAACAGGCAAGTAGGAATGTATTGTATCTTTCAGCTGCCCAAAGCTTTTTTGGAAAGCCTATGCCCATCTCTAATACATGTGTAAATTAAATTTTATGAAATGCACTTAAAATGTACTTCATTGATTTTTTAATTCATCATAAGCCTCTAATTCATATTTGGTGCCAGTCTAGAGGCTCACATGGTTTTGAAACAAATAGAGGCTCATATTGAAGGGTTTTTCTTTGTTTGAATTACTTTATTGGTTGAGTGGAAGGATTAAATACAAACTTAGAAGTCATTATGATGATGTAATAAAACACACATTGGTTGTTACTTCTCTTTGGAATCTGTTTCTTAAGCACGCTTTTCTATTAGAAGACAATGAAATGTTATGAAGCATTTGGACATAACTATTTGAAATATCTGTTTGTGTTTCTTTTAATCTAGACAGCACTGAAGTAAAAACAAAACAAAACAAAAAAAGAAGTAGAGATTTCATACAGAAGTTACTGTGAATTACTCACATTTCCTTATTATAGATACAGTAGAACTCTCTAAACTTTTTATTGACAGTTGGATAGATAATGCAACAACTTCCTAACCCTACTTTTTATCACTATATGTGAGACTTGATTCACATTAAAAAATAAAAACCTTAAGCATGCTTTTTCATGCTTTTATATTATGTATTAAGTGCTGAGTTTTCAGTGTATGAAAAGACGCATGTAAAACTCTAAAATAATAAAAAAAAAGATTAAATAATATAGCAATCCAAAAAAGAGACTAAAAGAATACACAAGAATAAAAGAATATTATGCCATGGAGCCTAAAAATGCTTGTTTTCCTGCAGTGGGAAAACTTAATATGAAACCTTTTCCTCTTGCTCCCAGAGATATTTTTCCCTAATCAGGAACCTTTCGATGCTGGAACCCACTTCATATCACTACAGACAAATATATGAAAATTTCTTTCACATTCTTTTCAGTTAAATTATTTATCAAGTGCTTTCTTTCTGCTTTTCTTTTAAGGCAAGTAGGACTTTACCCTTCAGTCCTGCAGTATTCTCCAAGCAATTGAAATAACTCTTCCTTTGAATTACTGGTTATTGCCATAGAAGTATTCCTCTTCTCTTCTCCAAGACTTTGAAGTGTGCTAGGAATTGACATCAGGGTTTGGCATAAAGGTGCTCTGCCTGAGTGGAAGGGAAAACTCTAAAAGTGAAAGAGTGTGCACGTCTGTGTGATGCTCCAGTGCTGGGACTTCTTTCCTGTCACCCTATTCCCAGGAGAAAGTTGCTTGTGCAAATATGGGGAGATATGAGCTTATCACAAAAATGCCCCAAGGAAACATGTGCTTTCCTCCTGGCTTCTCTGGAAGACTCATGCTCACCACGGCTGCACAGCAAAGGCTTCCCTTTGGAGCCAGGGCTGCTCTGGAGGGGAGGCTTGGAACTCAAACTGGCGAGTCAAGGTCTTGATGAAGCTTGTATTTTCCCACACAAGGAAAATTTTCTTGTTCCAACTGTGGAGACCGTTATGCTTCCACTACTCTGGAGAATTGCAGAGGTGCATGAACACTGGTTATGGCTCTGTCTCCAGACAGACTGCATAGCAAGGGCAGGAAATGCAGAATGTGAGCAGGGTGCAAAATCACCTCTCCCTCCCCATTTCTACCCAGACGAAATGCTGATTAGTTCCTGACTAATTTCACTGGCAAGAATACAAAACCAAATACTATGTCTTTCTCTGAAATTGTTGCATCCCACTCTATCCTAGTCCAGCCATTTTAGCATGTGTTCATTTTCAGTATGATATACCCCATTAGGCAGTCTTCATGAAAAAAGAAAGACAACACGTGGGATCATCTTCTTTGCAGGGACTTTACTTACATATATGTGTATGTGTTTATGTTATGTTGATTTTCTCCTTTCACTTCAGCCCACTTTACTAATTTTAAATGTATTTAATCCTTATTTCACAAGATGTAAAATTTTAAGCCTTGTTTATTGCTGGGTATAAAAAGGTGATGTATTTTTTAGATTTTCAGAAGTTTATCTTAATGAGAGTTTAAAGCAGATTTTTAGATTAGCCAAGCTCGATTCTGATGTGACACAGACTTAATTTTGGTCTCTGATGTGCAGGCATGTACCATTATTTATCTTGTCAAGTCCTCTGTTGTTCGTGCACATACTTGTGCATCTGGGATGGAGTGTGAGCAGCCTGGCTCAGCATATAGCAGTAAAATTATTTAATACCTTGCAATATGATTGTAATGTAAAAAAAAAAAATTGTCAGTAGTGCAAAGCAAGAGAGCTGTAAGTATAGGTTTCTAACTAAGCAGCTTTTTTTAATCCTTATTTATATATTCACGTCAGGAGCATGAAAAAGTGAGGATTGTTTTGTACAGACACACTGAAGGAAATATACAGTTTGAAAAGAATTAAGGAGGCCACAAGACTCCTCTTCTACTTATGCAGGATTTTTGTAAGGGTCAAACTGCAGGAGCTGACCACAGCCAGTGTGAAGCTTTGGGCAAGAGGAAAGCCTGGGTACTTACTTGGGTGCAAATCAGTTCCCCAGAAAGGGGTAAGATGAATCTCTGTCCTGATGCCAGACACCAGAAAGGGTGTGAGAATTTCAGAGCTAAACTTGATCACTTCTCTGCCTCATTCACCAGCTTATACCCACTTATGGTCAGCAAAGGGCGCTCAGCAACAAACACAACAAGCACAGTATTCTCTATTTGCCCATCGTGTAGGAGACATAAGATGGGATTGGGCTTCCAGGAATATTCTGATCACATTTAATGCTCCCATTCCGTCAACCTGCTATGAAATTTCCTTCACTTGAAAATGGAGGAGGGCTTTTTTGGCTCTCTAGCATCATTAACCTCCAAATTTTGGTTCTTAAAGTCATTGGTAAATCCACACTCACAAGTCTTCATATTCTGCCTTTGAAAGAGCCAGCCAGCCATAATTTGATCCCCAGATAAAATCCCGGAATGCTGCTAATTACTTCTATTGAAAATTAGTACAGCTGAGACACAGCCCACTGATCCAGAATCATGTCCTCTGCGACTACCGTCAGAACTTGATTTCCATGACGAGCTCTCTTGGCTTTCCAGAAGATGCTGGCTGCCCTCTAGTGACAAAGAGATTTCTGCTGACACACTGCCGTAGATGCAAACATGTTAATAAATACTGTCTTGTAGATCAATATGGAACAAGAGGTTTGGATCGAAGAAAGGCAAAGAATCTTAAGATTATTAGCAAGAGCACTGGGCTTGGAGATATTAGAAGAAGAAGAATTCCAGGTTGAACAGACATGCAACCCTCAGTCGCAGTAATTTTTGAAGGTAAATTATTGTTTGGCCAGAAGTTCCTGAATCTTTAGAATTTCTTACATTTCTTTTATCACCTGAACAACCTATGATTATTATGAAAAGACCAGAATAAGGGCTCTGCATTGCAGAAAGGTTCACTCTCTGCTAAAAATATCCATCTGACTTCCATGCACTCACTGACACAAAATATATTTTTTACAGTACTTCTTTGTGTATATGTGGGTGCGTATGTATGCGTCTGCAAGTGGAAACAGAGACATTTTCATAATTTCCTAAGTGAAATCACAGCTTGAATTTTAGGGACACTTATGGAATACATTTTTGGAATAGTGAAGGTGATATCAAATGCTAGAAACCCGAAATCAAGACTAAAATCAAATATGTTGAGAATGAATAGAAAACTATATTGAATGTTTACATCAGTGAGTTATCTCATGCTATGAGACAGCACATGCAATGCAATGATTTGATTCAGAACAAGTACATTATTAAAGAACATTCTATGTAAATATTCTGGAAACTAAAATCTCATCTGCATGAATCCCAGGGGGAAATATTACCACATTTCTACATGATGATACATCTCAGAATAAGTGTGTTGGTGTTAAAATAAATAAGTTTTTTCTTCTGTCTGCTGTCTGTGAGAATGCAAGTGTATGTTTTTGAAGTGCTGTGTATCTCATTTCATTGACAATTTAATTTCTATACTTTTTTACTTTTTACAATTTAATTTCAGTTGTGGTCTTCTAGGATCTGAAACTTGTGTTCCTTAACTGATGCTCTAAACTCTCTTGTACTGAGGGAATACTTTCACATCACCTACCTTACCCTCACTTGTTCAACCTAAACATTCACCTTCTTCGTTCCTCTGTGTCATGATGTTTGTTGTTGTTAATCTGCTACAAAAAGTCACATCATGGCCTTTAAAATCTGCAGTGCTTTTCATCCCAAATTTGCTCAAACCTGATACAAAATCTGAAGAACAAATCTGCAATTCAGTTTGGCATCTCATATCACAAACAGGAAATCACATTGACTCTCACTCAGGAATAAGTGCTGTTTAGGAAAGCCATTAAGCACATGCCTAATTCACATTGTAATGTCATATTGCCAAAGAGTATAGCTTTTTATAATGAAGATAGTAATCTTTCTATTCAAATTAAATAACATGACATAGTGACTCTGCCAGATTTGCTGTCCTCAGGAAAATAGAGGAAAAACATTTCCTTGTTTACAAAAACACTTACTATATGCTGAGGGGTTCCATTGACTTCAGTGGGATTTAAAAAATTGAAAATGTTTTTCCAAATTATAGATGCTTCCTGAAGTAGGACTTGAGGGAAGATGAACAAAAACCCTTTCCCTCTCTCCTGGTGTATGTATACTTTTCCACACTTACATGGCAGTTTAAGTTTAACTTCAGATGTGTTATTACTGAGAAGTTTAACTTCAGCGCGAGAAAAAAAATTGAGAAGTGAGTATTTACATTTGGAAAAGTCATGATTTTGAATTATTTGGGTTTGTACATAGGAAAAATATAGAATCATAAAATCATAGAATATCCTGAGTTGGAAGGGACTCACAAGGATCATAGAATCATAGAATATATCTCAGGTTGGAAGGGACCCATAAAGATCATCGAGCTCAATTCCTGGCCCTGCACAGGAGAATCACACCATGTGCCCAAGAGCATTGTCCAAATTCTCCTTGAACTCTGGCAGGTTGGTGCTGTGACTACTGTCCTGGGGAGCCTGTTGCAGTGCCCAATCTCCCTCTGGATTAAGAATTTTTTTCTAATATCCAACCCAAACCTCCCCTGACACAGCTTCAAGCCATTCTTTCAGGTCCTGTCACTGGTCACCACAGAGACAAAATAAGCAGTCTTTGCTGAGAAGAGATCAGTGCCCTTCCTAGTCTTCTCAAAACTCACTGCCATGCCTTTATATCACTCTGGCAATACAAGACAATAGCTAGAAAAGGGTCAACGTGGCAATAACACCACCCCATCCAGGATCCCCACACTCCCTGCTGTAATTCCAGACATGATTAGTGGATGTTTTGCTGTAGTGGTGCTCTCTTGATCTCACTCGGTTCCCATGCATAGTGAAAGCACATTATGAAATCTCAGAAATTGCTGTGAAACAGATCTTGATTTAGGTCTCTGTCAAGGGACTGTCGCTTTGTACAACAACTAGAATTGTAACCCAACTGATCTCTAGGTGCTACAGAGATATGGATGTTTAATCATGATGATCAGCATTGAAAACATAACATTTTGAAATATTAGGTGTTTTGTTTATAGAATGTCTTTCTAATGGAGTGTCTAAATTTCATTCTTTGTCTTGGACCTTGGTTTTACAGCTTTGTGTGGGATTTTTGTAATGCAGTAAATTTCCAGCAATTTCTTCTGATGTCATCATCATCAGTTAGTAACACCTGGCTGGATGTGTAACATAACATCTCTTCCAACCAAGTAAACCCATCTACAGAACAATTTATCAATGCAGCTGCCTTGAGATATGTCCCAGACATTCTATTTTAGACTAATCCTACCCTTTCAGATATGTCCCATAAAGTCTATGGATGGATCATATCTACTCCTGCACTGACCTTTTTATTTTAGCACTTCAGCAAGCAGGGAGACTTCTGCTTACATCACCATGAACACTTTTGTCTTGCTGCATGCTGGGAAGATATTTGGAAGAATTAACAGTGAAAAAACTGAAGAGGAATCTTTGAAGAATGCACTCACAAGACTGGTGTCAGTAGTAAAGAGAAGCTAATATTAAAACTGTTTGTGGAAGAAGAAACTAAGGATAGAGAAATTACAGCTTGGAGAAGGGCAAAGAAGTTCAATGTGTTTATTATCAATAAATCAATCTGCTAATCCAGGTGGCATTCTGCATCTGGAGGATGTTGAGGGTAAAAGGAGGTGGGTAGGTTGATCTCTTTTTTTTAAATAAGAGGAAATCCATATCCTAACCAAATATCAGATGGGAGACAATGAGTAGAGACTCTACATAATGTACGGCTCTAAATTAGTTTCCTAAAATACCCATGTTAATGATGAAGGAACTCATTCTAAATTAGTGTATATTGGCATCATTTAATATAACTGCCATAACTTAACTTGCACCAGCTGGAAAATCAGCTTAGCATATCCAAAGATAACACTAGGGTAGAATTGCCCATTTTTCTCAGTGGTGCTTGTTCCATATGGTTAACAATAAATTTATACAGGTTTTAGGTAAAATCAAGCTCATAGTGATGTTGGGGTCCCTCTCCTGCCGTGTAGCCCTGGGAGAGGGGCCCTGAGGGCACAGACACGGGGCTACCCTGCCCCTGCTCAGCCTCGTTCCCATTGGTTGGTTTGTGTTCCCTGCGCGGGCAGAAGGACCCTCGGGGCCCGTGACTGGAACAGTTCCTCGGCAGAGCTCCGGCCATGCGGCTGGAGAAATAAACATCTCTGAAACAGCTATCAAGAATCTGTCTGTCCGTATATATTTCCTTTCCACGGGACTCCTGGTTTGATATATGCGTGTTGCAGGATCCCCACTGCAACAAATGGTGGAGATTTGAGAGCAGAACGATCCCCGATCCCTAAGCGACTGATTTGTGTGAGTAAACCCTGGAAACTTTGGATTCCTCTTCTTGGTTTTGCTTTGCTATTCCATATCTAAACTATGGAGGAACCGTGGGAAGACTCTTGGCTCTCAGAGCCGCATATGGACATTTATCTTAAACTTAAAATGATTCTTGAACAACGATTTGTGAATTTTAGCTTGATTCAAGCTCAAAAAGAACTGAAACACTTCCTGGCATGGTTGTTTAAGAACTTTTTCTATGTTTCTTGGGATTTAATTCTTACCAAGGGCTTTTGGAAAACCGTTTGGACACAGTTAATACTGGAGTCAAAATATATGCCGATGGAAGAATATTTTCGTGAATATTATTTAGTTACCGAGACTGTTGAGCAATGTCAGCTGTGTCCTGGCGAAGGGAAGCGTGGCGCAGGGACCGTGCGGCCCAGGCCACGTGCACCGAGCGCTCTGCGAGCAGCAGCGAGGCAGTTCCCGCGCGCGGGTGGAACCACGCGAGCCGCAGTGTCGGTGGCGGAGCGGGGAGCGGCGGGACCCGGCAGTGCCCGCCTGGCCCCGTGCAGCGCGTGGTGGAGCGAGCCCCGGGAACGCCCGACCGAGAGGGGCGGCACGCGGGCGGCGGCTGGCGGCGATGGCGGTGGAACGGAGCCGCGCCCAGCCGAGACGCGCGCTGGAGCGGGGCGCGGGGAGTCATCGCTCGGGGGCCCGGCCGAGACGTGGGTGCAGCGCCCGGCAGCGGCAGCGAAGCTGCGACCAGGGGAGGCGACACACGGAGAACTGAGTGGCACGGCCCGGCCCGGCCCGCGCAGCCCCGAACGCGACCCCGGGAAGAGCGCGCAGGCACCAGCAGCCCCGACAATTCCAACACGGGAGCGACCGAAAGAGAGAGCAAAGACGCAGCGAGACAGAAAACAGCAGCCACTCGGAAAAAGGAAAAGATCATAGCAACTAAGACCTTAGGGATAGTAAAATGGTATAATGTTAAGCAAAGTTATGGTTTTATAACAAGGTGTGACAACCAGCAAGACATATTCGTGCATAGAACTGCTATTAAAAAGAATAACCCTAAAAAATGCATCCCAAGCTTGGGAGATGGAGAGGTGGTGGAATTTAATATTGTACTAGGGAGAAAAGGGTTACAAGCATCGCAGGTCACTGGGCCTGATGGTGTTCCTGTAAAAGGCAGTATATATGCAAAAAATCGTAGTCATGTTAGACAGTATCTCCATTGTAAGCCCCCCCTACAGTTTCCCTTTCCTAATCCCACCTTTCCCTTTTACCCTATGTCCTATTACCCCCAGTGTATTCCCAATCCGTTTTTTCATCCATGGTTTCCCTCACAAAACCATGCTTTTGCCAATTGTTTCCCCAAAAATCCCTTTCCAATGCCGAGTGGGGGATGAAAAGGGGGAGGGAAGAAGTTAAACCTTCTCCTGCCTCAGTTTCCCCACAAAGCATGCTCAGAGAATTCTGTCTCCCTTCTGTCAGCCCTAAGATGTTCCAGAGAATCTGTTTGGACATTTAAAGACTCAGGAGGGTGGCTTGTTTTGTTTTGAAACTGTTCTTGTTATGTTTATCCAGTTGTTTTCATTCTCCTTTTATTAAAATAAAACGGGTGAGGTGTTGGGGTCCCTCCCCTGCCGTGTAGCCCTGGGAGAGGGGCCCTGAGGGCACAGACACGGGGCTTCCCTGTCCCTGCTCAGCCTCGTTCCCATTGGTTGGTTTGTGTTCCCTGCGCGGGCAGAAGGACCCTTGGTCCCGTGACTGGAACAGTTCCTCGGCAGAGCTCCGGCCATGCGGCTGGAGAAATAAACATCTCTCTGAAACAGCTATCAAGAATCTGTCTGTCCATATATATTTCCTTTCCACGGGACTCCTGGTTTGATATATGCGTGTTGCAGTATCCCCACTGCAACATAGTGAGGATAGTTTGGAATGGCTATTGAAGTCTGATGAAGTTTTCCTTAGCCTGGACTACAAAAAGAGCTCTGCTTCTGTTCAAGAACAGATTCCTCTCTAGTAGGACAAATGAGCTATTGCAGCTGAAGACCTCACATTAACATGGAGTAATGAATGCCTACTGCAGCACATCCTGGTGCTCCTATTGCTATATTGGCTAAAGTATCCAACCCAGACACATCATATATATGCTTTTGAATCATTTGAGTTTAATAAGGCTCCTCAGGGAAAACAGTTTACAAGATGATTCTTACATTTTACAGAAAACACTCTGGAACACGCCGCAACAGCAACCACTAAATACATGTCACATTCTTTGTGCTCTATATATAACTCAAACATTCTTATTAGTTCATTAAAATATAATGTTTATCAAAGATTGAAGTTTATGATTAATGTGGAACTCATTTGTAGTGGGATGAAATAATATATACAATATTTTAAAAAAATCAAAACCTTTAAAGAATCTTTATAGAAGATTCTCATTTGTTCATCATGAATATTCCCCGTCTCAAAAAGTCAGATTGGCTTTGATGATATATGAAGTGTGAAGTAAGGGTAGTGAAGTAAGAGTGGGAGAAATGAACAGACTCCTTATTGGGTATATAGAGAAATAAATAAAATTATTTCTAGATACAGGAAAAAATAAAGGAAAACAGAAGATGTGAAGGACATAATGCCTTCATTTTTCTCAGATTAACTACTCATTCTTAAGGAAACCTGAATATTCTGAATATTCTGATGTGAATGGAACTGTCCATGAGTATATCACTTAAATTTTCTGTGCACTAGAAAGTAGTTATTTATTGATGCACTGGGGAATTTAATGTTGTTTTCCAAACTGTTTACCTTGATCCACATTTATTTAATTGTGTAAAATAAACTTCCTTGTAACTAACACTTTTGGAAGGTCTCCCTTTTCATCTGTCATCCTCTAAGTATCTACTAGTATGCTCATGCAAGAGTAATTTTTTAATTTAACAATGGATAAACCAGACAATTTTACATTGCAGAAAGAAGCAACAAAATTGCTTGTCAGATCCATTTCCTGAAATGTACAATCTGTAACATATTTGTAAAAATATCCTAGTTATTTTATTGCAATCAAACCTACAAGATATTTTAAAGAAAATTATTCCGGCAGCTTAATTACTAAGTTCCAATTTTTATTTATTTTTTTTATTATTCCAATTTTTGATCATAGATAATTTGGAGATCATCGGTGCTGAAAAATTATTCTTAAAGGTTCAATTTGAAGTATGATCAAAGTGCAAAAGGAAAACAGAAATAATCAGGTTGCTGATTTCTTTCATCTAGGCTAACTGCTAAGTAAGTGGAATATTTGAATTGGATAGCTACAATATATATTTGTATTCAGTTATATGATGCAAATTGAAAGCTGAGTCTAGGAATTTTTACCTAAGTGTGTAGAAATTTCATCAACCTTCCTGCTTTGCCTTGTATAAAAATGGTTGCTTTTAACACATCTCAGCATTGATTGAAATAGATGAAGGCCTGGTTTCCACATCCTATAGTCCAGCTATTTAAAACTATTCTAAGTACCAGAATTCAATAATGTTATTTTTATTTCAAGGTTAAAGTATTAGGCATTGAAGATTTCAGATGGAAAACTACTACTTCTCACAGTAAGTATATGACAGTCAGAATGTTAAACCTCATGGTGGATTGTCTTCCAGGGTGCACAAAATACCTACCTTGACTTCTCACAAATCCGCAAAACAAAAACGATCCTTTCAGCCTGGGTAGTCTTGATCAGATCAAGTACTCAAGCATTATCAAAAGTTGTATCTATTTGCTTCTTAGTGTCACCCTGATATTTCTTATCCTTTCCAAGTATTTGAACATAACAATTTATATTAATTTGGCCTTTTTCATTGGGCTGCTTGTAGCAGTACTTTTTATTCAATTGCGGGGGAAGAACAGAAGGAGACAAATTTCATAAATGCTCTCATTATAGTGGAAAATATTTTGCTTTTTATATAGGCTGGATAGTGACCATAATGATGGAGGATCTGTATCACTTTGTTGTTACTAATGAACTGGATAATGTTCAAATCCTAATGTATGTGAAACATGTTGTTTTCACTTTATTAAGCTTAGTATTTTCTTATCTGTTCTTGGAATGTGCTTGCATTTGTCTAAACTTGTAATTTAAAAGTTGTGGCCTTGGGCCAGGTTCTCAGATACTAGGAATTGGTACTGACAGCAAAGGTATGACAATTTATAGTGACTAAGGGTCTATTTTCTTAAAATTGCTGGAAACCACAATAATTAAAATTTAGGCATGAAGGAATTAACCTATCTTTGGAATAATATGCTGCCAGATGATATGGGCAAAACCAGATAGAGAGTCAGAATACAGAACACCAAAGGAAGTTGCTGATGGCTTGAGCAGATGAGTGATATTGCTTCTAATAGGGAACCTGAAGACTTAATTGTTTTGGCTGTAAACATTACAAACACGTTTGCATGCTTCCATTCACTTTGTGTGCTGTGTATTAGATAGATGGTATTCACACTGATAGCTGCAATTTAATTACAAGAAGTCTGTTCCTTATTCAGTTTTAGTTGTGTCATCCCATAATGTTGGCTATGAAGCATTGCAAGTCTCAATGCAGCATGTATCCCAATGTCAGAGAGATAATGCCACACAATGGCTCAATTTTGGTTGTAAGGGTTTTCATCCAGATTGGAATCAATGTTGTAAATGGTTATTAAATTCACACATTCTGGCTAACTGAAACGAAGTGAAAGATCTGAGGAAGCACATTATTTTTTATTACAAAGAACAATTGCAGTGATTAATACAATTGCTTGCCATTGGTGAATCCATTAATATGAATAAACATATCAAACCTCACAGGACTGAGGACCCTGCCCACAGGCTGTCTTCTGAGGCTTAATGAATTCACAGAATTAACAAAATGATTCAGCCTTTCCAGTTACTCAATTTACCACAGTTGCCGAACAAGTGACTACAGCAATACTCCAGGCTGCAGAGTGCAGGCTTGCTTTCTCCTCATCTATTGCTAGGAATTGTCCACAGACTTTGAAAATGCCATTGCACTTTCTTTTTTATGTTTTTGTGGAATACTAAACTTTCCAGCCAAGAGATCCCACTTGAATGAGGACCACAACTAATCACTTTCCTCAGGGGTCAGATAAGTATAAGGAATTTGGACACTGCCTTGTGAGGATGGATTTGCCAAAAGATATTAAAGAAAAAGGGTGATGGGATGATGTAAAGGTCTGTGAGACAGGTTTAGGAATAAGTCTTGTGCAAATATTTAACTGGCTATATGGTTCACAAGACTTGCTACAATAAAGCATAAGGACTTCCTTAGGCACATTCATATGACTTTCCTTAAAGGAAGCAATGCTCCAATCTGTAATCTCAGAGGGAAAACTTATGTTCTAGGATGGGAAGCTTAATACAGCAGGTATTGGGGTGAATGTTACGGGCATGAGGTAGATGAGAAATTGCCTACTTAGAGAAAATAAATCTGTAATACACCTGAGAGTTACAGGAAGCTGTAATTCTCTGGGACAAGATTATGAGTAGCATCAGCATCATGGGGTGGGACGGTGCCATAAGTCTTTTGTCAGGTGAAATAAAACAAAGAGGGTCAGAACACTAAAACCTATTTAGTCTGGCCTTGATTATTCTGGATTAATATTCCTGCTGATTTGTACTGCTGATTTAATAGCTAAAAATAGATATTTATTGAATAGCTGATTAGAAAACTGGTTTGCAACAAATGGTTCTTAATCCACCCTTCAGTTTGATAGATAGTGTCCTGTCCCTACAATATTACAGAAGGAAAAGAAAAAACAAATCTTAAACCCTTCATTTTTATAAATGTCCCCTCAAGGTCTCAAGAGTATTTACTACTCTCCATTCACCTCTCCATAGTGGCATGTATGTAAATGATACTCTCAGTATCATATTGAATTTACAAAAGAAATCTCACTGAAATGCAGATTGATCACGCTGCGAGTTTTAGGCTCCCTAATTTCAATGAAATGCTTTATAAAATGTGGATGCTAGATGAGCAAGATAAAGCAACTAAGGAATCCTGCTATTTGGGAAATTACTTTTTTTATGTTAAATGGAGGAAAATGGTGAACTTAATAAAGTAAAAAGGTAGGGGACTATCAATGACTCCCTTCAAGGCAGCCTGCCAGACAGCCTTGGCCAGATTTCCACAGTACTACCTTCAGATTTTATTAAATTAAAATAAAACCTGTCATCTTGGCTTTCACTGGCACAGTCAAGAACAAAGTTTTTTACTTAGTTCCAACATCAGCCTGGCACTCCCAGCCAGCATTAATATTTCACTATATAATACACATAGTTCTGTGGCATTTTTTTACATATCTGGCAAACAGTGACTGAAAAATGTTCTGCTAAAAGTTAAAAGAGCAGTGTTACTAATTATTTGATCATGTCCACTCCTTTTCACTGTTCTCCCTCAGAGACCAAAGCATTTGAAAATGTAAATCAAAGAATCAAAGAAATCACAAATGGAAAATTCCCATTAGGCCATCTAATCCAATCGTCTAGTAGCAAGTAATTGTTCCCCATAATGCATTTTCCACAGTTTTGTTCAGTTTGGTTCCAGATACTTGGGAACACTGCTTGCCTACATGCTTTGTGAAAGCTGGATGGGTAGAGTCAGACAGATCTAACACCTTCTCTGAGGTCACCTCTTGCCTCTCCTAATTTGTCCTGGCAGTCATAGCTGTTTAGGGGCTCGTACAGAGACCGGGAATTGCCAAAATGGAAAGCATAAGCTGCAGCTGCATGCTCTCCCTCATCTTCCCACTGGGATTTTCCTTATGTGGAAGGCTGAAGTAATGCAAACCAGAGCTACTTCACAAGCTAATGGGAGCAACTTTATCACCCAGCTCCTCTGCTGCTGTCAGAGACTTCAGCCATGAGTCTGGCCTAGAGGACTCCTGTCTGGGTCCTGGAGGATGAAAGCTCCTGCTGGATAGATTCCCCCATCCGTCACGGTGCTGTCTGACACAGATCTTAGCAGCAAGAAAGCCCAGCAGCTGTCAGTGATTTATATTACCCCTTGCCTCTCACTCCCAAGGCCTTGGACAGCCACTGGTAGGAATGGCTGCACCAGGGGAACGTGGCTGGCCTGGAGGAGCAGTAGCTCACAGAGTGCAGCAGTGAGTTAGGGTCTTTCCCAGGGGAACATATGACACATTCCAATTTTATTCCAGTAATGCTAGACAGTATAAATTATTTGGCACTATCAAAGATCTGCAGAAAGGTCTTCCTCACATTTCAGGACATGCAGAAAAGTAGAGATATGCTGCTACCTGAAGGGCAGAGGGATGTATAGCCAAATTCATGAGGACATAAAGGAAGCATCTTCTTTCTCTTGGATGGATCAGGGAAGCAGAAAGGCGAATAAACAGAGTAGCTTGCAGGCCTGGGCTGCTGCTGTTATTGCTCTCTGCTTCTTCTGAACTTCTACCTGATCAATTGTTCTTGAATGGCTGCCCATGAGATACCCATGATGTGCTTTAGCCTCCATGGCAAAAGTATAGTTTTTCAGGTCAGGAATTGCTTGTAGTGTTCCAAAGGTTACTATCAATTTAACCAGCATGTGTGCCTTCACCAGCCTCAACAGATATCTCTTTCATGCAAGATGATTTCTTACATTCTTTGAGACATAATCATTCATATACTCAAAGTCAATTGACTCCTTTTTATAGTTTTATTAGGTTATAGAATTCAGGTTATGTAATATGAAAGTATTTTGAGTATATCTAGAGAAGCCCTTTTAGGGTCATGACCTGACCCTGACCTATTCTGCAGTGTCCAGGAGGCTCATCACAGGATCAGCCTGAATGTTTCTGGAGGAACACAAGAGCATGCTTGGATATGCTCTTCTAACAGGTCTTAGAAACTTCCTTCATTCTCCTGCATTTGACATGAATTAGGTCTCATGGGCAAAAGGAAACAGTATTTTAGTTCATATTTGCACGCTTTCAATTCAAATTGAAGGTTAATCAAATCCTGAGCATAACCTCTGATAGACGGAATAGACACACACTCTGTCTTTTGGCATCTTTCGTCTTTTGAGCACTTTTTTCTCTGCAAATCATGACTTCTAACATCACTGTATATTTTTGATCTTAGTTCTGACCTTGGAAAAAAGGCCTGTTATTTGGGCTGGTGACAGATAGCTGGGAGTTTCAAAAGACTAGTTCACAGTCCTAAGGATCTTGGTTAGTGTCCCTGGAGACACACTACCCTAGCTGGTGTTTCATTCCTGCCTACAACCTCTTTTAATACCATAAATTCAGAATAGTACCATACAAACAAACCAAGATACATATTATTTTCCATCAAAATAGTATAGCTATTATCCTTATTCTGTCTGCCTTTATATATATATAGATGTACAGTGTATAAGTATAATCACCAGGCCACTAGTCAGAAATCAATGTACTTCTGAAAAAATAATGGACTTCTTTTAGATGTACATGTGATGCATCTCTCATAAAAGACATTGACTTACATATGCACTTGAAAATACATGTGTTTTCATTGTGTGGTAGAGACTTTATTTCATATCAGATTCACTGCATAAACTTGACATGCAAGTGAATAACTTAACATCTTCAGGGAGATTTTAAGATTCTCTCCCTGGGGAGAGTTATCCCAACTGTTTACGGAAATGCAGAAAAGAATTTTCTACCACTCAAATCTACATATATATTTTCCTTAAATATATGTCCTGGACTTTGTTTATTTACAGACACAATGTGAAATCTATATATGAAGCCTTGAAATATGTGAACTATGTCCTATAAACAAACTTACACTGAGATGTCTTCCAACTGCCTATAACAGCTGACACTTTCAGAATTTCTTAACAAGTGGCTATGGTTTTGGTCAGAGCACATTTTACTGTTCCTGCAGGGAAAACAGAATTCACAAAATGTAGCCAGCACAGATTTTCCCTCATTCAAGGAATTCACCTCAAGAATGAGAAACCTGGCTGTGAGCATATTGTGATCCAACTATTCCCCAATCCACTATTTTGTACTTTTGAATTCCCATTGACTTCAGTAATAAATACTAGTTTTATCTTAGAAGCAGGACTTTGAACTGTAAGAATGCAAAATACAGTTCACTCCATGCAAAGTTTATTAAAAAAAAAGGTGTTCACATGAAAGCTTTTTCAAAATACTAAGCTAAATGATGAGTAGTGGTGCCAAAACAGGTTGAAAAATCCTTCAATCATCTTGTATCTTTCCTAGCAGTTTTCAAGCCGTACTTGAATGTCTTGCCTCCCAGCACAATGCATATACCATGCATTTTTTTCTGTGAACAACACAATTAGTGACTGCATCTTAAAAAGAAATATTCATTAAATCTCATTTATGATAGGCATTTCCAGAGAAAACTACTTTCCACAGCATTTTAGGTTGCCATGTGAGAGACAAGACATCCCAATATTTTCTAAGGAAACAAAATTCTTTCATCTTCTGCCATTTGTTTTAAAAACAGTTGTATGAGTCATTGTATCACATTATTTTTGTGGCTGGTTGCTTTGTTTTGTTTTTAAAGAAGTGTGGCTTAAATTTTTGGTCCTTCCACACGTGGCCCTCGCTTTCTTTTTCAACTTAACAGAGCTCAGATGCAGTGCTAGTGTTCTGGGATATAATGTTTGAAGGATGTGTGCTCAGATTCATGCTATAGAATGAATTCTAGAAAAAGAAAATAGTTTCTTTGAAGCTGCTGACTTAACAAGTCCAGCAGAAAAAAAGTTAAGCACAAAAAAAGTCAAGCACTGTGGTGACAGAAAAGATATCCCCAGGTTGAAAGAATTAGAATTTCTTTCTGAATTTGGAGCTAAATCAAATGAAAGTGACGATAAACACAAACAGGTTAAGATGTTTACTTATTCTGTGTTAATAAATAAGCTTCTCCAGGATTAAGTCTCTTCTGTCTAGATTATATCTGCTTGCTAATAAATTCTCAGTGAAGCCAAATGGAACACAAATAAAGTGTTGTTTATTCAGCTTTTAAAAGGCAAAAGGTAGCATAGTCTGTGTAACTTTTTGGCTTTATTTTTAAAACAATGAATTTCTAATGGCAAAAAGAATACACAGCTAATATCCCAAAACATTTTGAGTTCAGATGTTCTTTCATTTAATTTCTTTATTTACCATGTTCAGAAGAAAGGATTTGGACTCAACTGTAAAAACACTATTGTAAATATACAAGCTGTAAGAGGCTGGAATAGGAATGAGAAAGTACTGTTGTTTCATGGCACTTTATGCACCATTTGATCATTTTCATTTAAAATTCGTATAGAAACCAACATACTACAGGTTGCCTGCATCATCAGAACCAATTACAAAGTTTGGCTGAGTTTTCAGTGTCTGCAAGGATGGAACTCATTTGTTTCGTGGTTCCCTGCTAACTTTAGCATATTTATGTAAGGCTGTAAAACTCCATCTGTGCAGTGTTATGGTTTCTACTGCTTTATATTTCTCATTTTTCTCTGCATTTATAAGTGAATATTAAATTCTAAGGCCTGATTCTATGAAATCCACTCGTGTCAATGTGGTGACTGCACTGATTTGATTCCCTAAGCCAGGATGCTTACTGAATCGTACTATTGCTTTAGAATAGGCTTATTGCCTCTCTTTGGGATGACCTGAAAGTATGGCTGCCAGAGAAAAAGAGGCAATTTTCCAGTTTTCTTCTTGCAAGTGAGTGTCTTTTTCTGTGGGTAAGCAGAAAATGTAAAATAACACCAATTTTTCTTCTAATTTACTAGTCAATCTTGTTCAGTTTGGAGAACGTTCATTTAGTACATACCATTTAAGACAAAGTAAATCTGTTTGTCGTGCTCCCTTCACACTGTTACATTTTTATTGATTGCATAGTGACAATTAAATTATTGTGCTTTAAGCCACAGTAGGCACATCTATTTCCCCCTCTCCTCCTTCCTCTGCTCCTGCCTTGCTCCCCCTCTTTCTCTCCAACCCCTATTTTTCCCCCCTCCTTTTTCAATACTCTTCTTTGATTACCACCAGATATAGGCATTAGGCTGTTCTAAACCCCTGAATTTCCTGGCCTGATTGAATGCTTGGCTGTTCCCTGAAGAAAGAAATTTGAAGAGGCTGCAGTATTTTTGTGAACTTCAAAAATGCCAGTAAACCTTGATCATTTCACCTGTCCAGGAGTAGAGTTAGAGGGCATAAAATATCTTTAATTTATACAGAAGTTATCTTCACAGTCCATAAACAATACCTTAATCAACACGTGAGTGTGTGTGTAGGCACATGTAACTGCTCAAGGGCACAATGCAAATCTTGGTGAAGTCAATGGAAGCCTTTCAGCTGAATTTCATGGACTTTGATGTATCAGATTTACTGACTAAATAGCTGCAGTTGAAAAGTCATCCCTAATGTCTGCAGGTACTGTATTATTTAATGCAGAGCTATACAGTGATAATGAATTAAACTACTGCCAAGTGAGTATGTGAATATATAAAGCAAAAGATTTTATTGTTTGAGATATGTACTTTTGAGTGTGATTTTAAGATAAAATTGTGCAGAGTAAGTTAAAGAAAAACTTAAGAACAGCCTTCAAATTTCTATTCACATTCCCTCTACTGCTTTCTGCCCTTACAGTTTTCCTCAGCTCCTGAGCAGAGGCAGTGTGACTGTCCCTTTGCTCTGTGACCCTGGTCTCACACAGGCTGGCATTGATGCCCCTGTTTGATGGACAAACACAGCATTTCCCTTTTCAGGGCTATCAGTCCAGCCACCTCTCCACTGATTATAGGTACACAGTTTGAGATATCCTTCCTTTCTGTAGTCATAAAAAAATGCACAGAATTGTTCTTTAAACCCAGAAATCCTTTCAAATCCATAACATTACAGCTGTTTAAACCACTTTTGAGTAATGAGTTTGTATTCAAATATTTCCAAGCCAACTCAGACACAGCATTGCAATAAACCTTTGACCGCCTTTCAGGGAGTGCTAATAAAATTAGAGTATCATCATTTTACATTCCCAAATCTCTAAAGAAAGATCACAAAAAAAAAAAAAAGGTTTAGGGTTTTTTTTTTCCCTCAGAATAAATATATGGAAATGAAAGACTACTGCGTAAAATAATCCTCAAGCCATTCAAATAATCCATTAAATTCTTACAGAGGTTGCTAGAGGATGGATATAAATGAATCATCAAAATCCCCCAAAAGCTATCAAATATTCCTTTGTTTATTACCAAGGAAAATGTTTCAGATAAATATGCTGTTTCCATTTTGACTTTGAACCAAAAAACAAAGGGACATTTTGTTGCACTTCCTGTAAGGTGTCAGGGTTGTCAGGGTTAACTTCTTCCACTTCAGAAGGAAATAAACTCTTGGCATAAATAAATCACCAGATATTGTAGATAATCAATGAGCTAAATAGAGTAGTTTTTCAGAAAACAACCCTGTCCTTTTTCAACTGCATCTTTTCATTCTCCTTGCACAATAAAGGCAAAGACTTCTAACCCTATCTTCTGCTATGAGACAAGATCATTGCTGTGACAAAATGTTAAAATGCACTTGTTGTAACTACACATAAAAGATTTGTCACTGAGCCTGAATGGACCATAAGAACCCTACTGTCATGATCTTAAGTTCATTTTTCTCGTATGGAAATGAAAGATAATTATACCTAAAGAGAAATCTGTCCTGGGAGCTTAATTTCTGTTAGAATTTCACAGAGGCAGCAACTCATAACTACTTTGGGTTAAGTGCTTTGAGATCCTAGATAGAACTATAAACTTTCAGATCTGCAGAATTATGTTATTATCGTATCAGTCACACAATCTAATATAAAACCCCTGCAAATAAACACCAATGTCAATTAGGGAATGGAGGAAAGAGCAAAGCACTCTGCCTTTTCTTTCAGTGAGAAATAAAGTGTGTGATTATTGTCCTACTAACTATGGTTTAGAGGCAGTGGAGGACATTTGTTTCCTGGTGGGAAAGAATATAACATGACAGCTACTATTTTTAGCTCTTTTTGAGAATATTAATTGAAATCTAAACTAGCAATAGGACCCCTAGGCTTTTACAGACTAAGACCAATATAAGATGCAGCATCAAAGTAAAAACTCTAGACCTGGGATAACATGCCAGAAGGGAAAGTGACAATGTATAATTATTATTCCCAGGAGGAAAAGAAGAAAACACACTTGCATTAATCTGTAGTTCTGCAATGAAGACTCAGCACAGGGCTGAAGGAACAAAAATGAAAATGAATCTTTGTTATTTGTTATCTGCATGTATCTCTGGATTCATAGAAATCAGAACAGAGTGCTGTTATTTAGAAATCCCAAGTTATTTCTGGTTCTAGCACAACTGGTTTGACATGTGAACTTCATTAAACAACCTAGTTAAAAAAAAAACCCAAACAAAAACAAGCCTAAATCCAGAAAATCATATGGATACTGAGAAAATAGGTACCTGACCATGAACTAGAATAAAATCAAACCCTTCCAGATAGACACATCAATAATATGCAGGGGAAGAGGCATCCATCAGGTGAGGGAAAAACAAAACCAGCAGGCCTCAGGATGTAGCTGAGAGCAGCTGACAGAGGGGAGCTGCTGAACAAAGGTCCTGCACACCTGGTCTCCCCTCTTTTTAGTTCTTAAAAACACCCCACTAAAATATCATTGAGGTTAGCTGTCACTGTTTAAATTGGTCAGTCTTTAGAAATGCAAAATGAATTGGACCAGAAAGATAGAAGAAAAATAAGTAGGCCCTGATGGATAGCATTTTTCTAGGAAGACTGCTTCCTAGTAGTCTGGATTTCCACTTTTGAGTACATCATTTTATATATCAAAATATCAATTATCTTGTGTCTTGCAATTTCTTAGCTGGTATTTCATTCAGCACTTAGATTTTGTAGAACCTTTGCACCATGTGTTTTTTAATGCCAAGAGCCTCCTTTCTGCCTCTGGCAATTAACGTTGACATTCACCAGGGACAGGCTTGGGACTGGAAAGCTTATTTTCAAATGAAGATACAGGAAAACGATGAGATTCAGACATTTAAGACTCACATTAACTTCCGCTGATACCAGGCTGAGCTCAAGGGAACCTAAAAAATGTTCAACCTAACCATAGTCTTCCACAAAATGCTGGACATCAAATCTCTCTATTTTTCATCAGCAATTCATCACATAGCAGCTGAACTTAGCATTTTAAACTGTTCTAAGTCACATTGTAAGACTCTATGGTCATCCTTCATTAAAGCCAACAGGAGTTTTATATACATATACACATATATATATATACACACATATATACATACATATATATACATATGTAAAAATGTAATTCAAGCAATACAATGTCTAGTATTGTAACAAAGTGCCAGAAACCTTATTTTAAGAGTATTTTTCTCAAAAAAACCTGACTATCTTAAGATATTTAATGCTGAGCTTTGCCAGGGACACTTAGACTTTCCAGTCAAGTGAAATCTGAAGTCAGTTTTGGATTCCAGATAGATTGGTCCACTGAGAAAAATTACTCAACAAAACTGTCATATATGGGTTACCAGTTTCTGAACTTCATTGGCATTTTCAGCTTGAGACATTTAGATTACTAATATTTTACTGAATTATCAAAGTGGTATATTTATAAAGCATGTACATGACTGTTTTTAGTATTATCACTTCAGTTTTGGTGTTGCCTTGCAAAACCTCTGTATTATCTGAGTTTATAGCATTGCCCAGAAATTTCCAAGTGCAAAGCAATCACTGTAAATGGTAGGTATTTTGTTTATAAAGTTGGGTTTTTTTTTATTTTTACAGACAAAATAAAGGTGAAAAGAGTGAGGATAATGTTTCATTCTACAGGTTATATCAGACTATTTTATGCCAGTGGGTTTGCTACATAGTAGTACATAGGATAGGGAATAAAACCATGAGTCAAATCTGGTTTATTTCACCACACAGTTTCCTGTTCTTGAAATACAAATCCCTTCTTTTCCTTTAAAATTTAACTATACTGCATATTCTCCTGTTTCTGCAAGGAGACAAGGAACAGCACATTTCTTGCTTGTGCTAGTCTATTCTTTTAACTCATGATGATGGATGTTATCACTAAATCCAGACATCAGGTTATCTGACTTGGTAAGCATGTAAGTATAAAAATTTTTAACCATACAGATGCATCAAATATTTCAAAGTGCATAAAGACAAATATAATAAAAATTGTAACAGTATTATATAACAAATGCATGCTATTTTTATTGCATGTATACCTTTCCGCTATTTCAGAAGTCATATTCTTGAAAAAGACATTCAATTACATAATACGGTAGTAGAATTTTCTGAATTAATGTATTTTAAAATATTATAATGAGAACCAGGTGAAAGCAGACATAATAATTGGGACCACTGATATGCTAGTTTCTAGTGGTTTGCAGTGATTATTATTGGTATTATCCAGGAGTGGGCCTCTTTATGCTAGTCAGTATTCATATAAGTAACGAGAGACAGTCGTTATCCTGAGAGACACACAGTCAGTGCGCAGGTTAGAAGGAAAAACAAGTAACAGAGGTAGGAAATTATTTTCCTGAGGGAATTGAAAACAGGAAAGGGAGAAATTCCAACAAGCAGTAGCCTGTCCACAATACATCATATCCTGCCCTTCAAGCAATAATTTCTCTTTTAATAATTTGGGGTTTTTTCATAAGCTTTTTAGCATGTCTGCCAGTGCAGATAGTCTTCATGGGCAGAGGCAAGCATGGAGCAAGAAGTTATGTACATGACAAGCTGGCTAAAGAACAGAAATTTTGATTAAATCAAAATTGTAAGGGTTTTACAGAGATACAAAACCGATGTAAAATATTCAAAAAGTACACTGAAATTAACAGAAAACCCTCAGAGAGAGTGCTTAATAAAATTATGCATAATTAAAGGATGAGACGGATCAGGTGAATACAAGGTTCAGAGCTAGCTACCCACCTGATTTTCTAGCAGGCTGTGGCCTTTGTCTGAGAGTATAAATATTTGTTGTGAGTAAAACAAGTGCTGTAGGAGAGAATAAAAGTGATTTTTCCTGTCACACTTTGTTCCTTGTTCTAAATCAGGCAGAGCAAAATTTGGAGCATAATTGTCCCATGGTTTACAAATATTCTGCATTTCTATAGTATTTTAACTATAACTTCCATTCTTCACCCAAAGAAAACATCATCATAATGAAGTATGATTATGAAAACATCAGGATAATCTTTACTTTTCTGTTCAGAAACCCCTGGTTTTAAGTCAGCCCTTCTCAATGCATCTCTATAGATGTTTATTTTCAGATATTTGGAGGTTTGTCTACATCTTCCTGACATCAACCCACTGATGATTTGACCGGCACAAGATTTTTTTCTCTTATCCTTTCTTCTGGGGGTGTTCTTATATTAAAGACAAATAAAATAAAGTATTTTTGGTGGCTTTGCTACAACGAGTCTCCCTTCCCCCAGTTTATGCAAGTTAGTTTTAAAATGGGATTGGAAAAAAATCTAGTGTGCAATCAGAATGATGGTGCTTATGATAACAGAGTGCAGAAAAATGAACAGATTCTCAAAGCAGTTGCAGAGACAGAGTAGATCCCCCTTCAAACAAGGGTGAAAAGTTCAAGCATTTCCTGAAATGATGCAAAGAAAATGTGCTTCAAATGAATGAGAATTTTCTTATCCATTTGCACATTGGTTGGGTAACAACACTATTGTTGACGTGAAAGAAAGGTCAGATCTCTCCCTCCTCACAGTGGGGGTCATGAGAATGATTTTGTAAGTGCCAGTCACTGGCCATTCTAAAGGCTCATTTCTCTGAGAGCTCTGCTAATACAGGTTCAGGGCAATATGCAGTTAGCTACAGAATTTTACGTGCTCCATGGGCTTTGTGGATGGTTATAAAGAGAAAAATTTTAGACTAGATACAGAATATGCTCAAAAATATTTTCAGTTCAAAAGCCAGTTTTAAGAAGTTTGTTTTTTGCCCTGACTTTGATAATATCCCTATCAAGGATTTTAATTGTGTTAGGAAAAGAGTATAACAAAGATCTATAAAGCCTTTATTTACAAAAATTTCAAGTATTAGCAAGATATAAGCAATAAAAGGTAGGTTAATAAATGAATATTTATGTCAGTTTTAATTAGATTCTCTTCTTCAATCTAGCATAGGAAAGAGATGCTTTTTGGTTTTAACATTTTTGTTGGCAACATAAAAGAGTGAAATTGGTGAAATATTTTGATATAAAGCAAGTCACTAAGAAGTTCAACAAGGTCAGGAATAAGAGCCCCTTAGATTATCCAGGCAACTGTTTATTCTTTCCTTAGGAATAGTATGATAACCCTGTACCTTTGCACTGCATCTTCTTACCCAGAAAGGGAGTAAAAATGGAGTCAAATACTGCATAAACTGATTTACATCACTAAAAAGATTCAAAGAAAAAGAAAATGTGACAAGTTAAAATACCTTTATTAGCCACAGTCACACAATGCCTTCATTTTAAAACCATTCTCAGTATCATAAACCTCCAAATACAGTGACTTTTGTTGGGCTTAAATGACTGTAGAATTACTTGGGAACATAACCTAAGTTTATCTGGACAATCAGAAACCCTCACATTTCCAAATGGAAAGATCAGATTACAAGGACAGCCACACAGGACACTGCTCACATGAGAACCAGGAAATGCATGAAATTAAAATAAAGGCACAAAGGAGAAACAATCCAACTCTCAGTGTTTTGGTTTCATTCGTTTGTTTTTCTGTTTCTTGGTTGTTTTGGTTTTTTTTAATGGGATTGGTGAGGGCCTGGGACAAACATTCTTCTTTGATCTTCGATTAATCCAAGTAATTTACCTACTTTACTAAATGATTTTGCTAAAATCTTAGGGCCTCTATTAAAAATATAAAGATGAGCAAAGACATTTTAATTTTAATTATTTCATTATAGATTTGTTATTTTATCATACTTTCCCAGATTTTTATAATGATTTTAATGACTATCAGTTTAATTTCTGCCTAATAAATGTCTTCTTTGTATCTGTGTTTGCTTGTGCACTTTCTTACAGCATTTACTGTTCAAAAGGAAAGGTGGTGTAATGCAACATTACGCTCTAAGCGAAACACAGTGAACACCAAAGCTGCTGTAGCCATTTTCTATAACTGCATACTTGCTATGATTTTAAAAATGACAACAATTTGATCTGAATTGCTTCCCATTGCTCCACAAAACAAATATTTTGTAGAGAGAGATGGATTTGAAATATCCACAGAAACTTTCTGAACATGGATATTTTAATGATTAGGAAAATCCTTTATTCTTCCTTTGCTTTTCCTACTAAATAGGTTTTGAGAGCTCTGTAGTACTCAAATACCATAAACAGGCAGTTAACACAGGCAGACATCTGAAAAACTGAGACTAGTTGACTTTTATTGGCTCTGTAGCTTTGATAAAGGCAGTATAAGTCCACAAAACTTATATTTGAACACAGCAATTGCATAAAAATATTGAATTCTCTTATTACTAGGAAAAAATACATGGAGACAATTCCTTTTCTTTTTTTTTTTTTTCCTTGAAATCTTATTCCATATTTTCACTATTAAATGTCTGTTTTAATTGACATGATCACTGAAATTTGAAGAGCACCCAAATAATCAGGAAACTTCCAAGCGTTTCAAACATCGGACTTAAATAGTTTTCATTTCTCATCAGCAACCAAGTACAAAATTGTCATCTTCTGCTCATATAATTTTAGACACTTAGTTGTTTGACCTGATATGTGTGTGTATGCACCATCTTTTTTATGCCATAGGCTCACATCTAAGAAACATTTAGAAAAAGTTGGCCATTAACTAATGCCATCTGCATAATGCCAGAAGCAATGCATGAAATTCCACCTGACAACTCCCTTCCTCATCTCTCCCTGGACCTTCTGTCAAGACAATAAAACAAAAATAAGATGGCACAAAATGGGTGCTATCTAACCACAGACTTTGCCAGTGTCAAGCTTGCCTAATAGGCAAAATGTTATATTCTAAACCAAGCCTTTTGAGGTTATGATTATTTAGAAGATACTAGATGGTATCACAGTTGCTGGAAATAGCACACCATTTTGGGATAAAACCCAGATTTAAATGAGTATCTATGCTACACATCTGTCACCATTATGTTACAAAGGCTCTATCTAGCAGTTTATTTCAGTGGTTGACAGGACTGAGACATACTATAGGAGTTATCTTTTAAAATATTAATACTGGAAAAGACTGTGTGCTTTGCTCTACAGATATACAAGAGAGAGGGGAGGAATGTCTCTCTATTCTCCAGTCTATCTGAACAGCTAGCAGAAAGCAAAGAGTACAGAGCACTTATTTCTAGAGCATTTAGTGTTTATACTCTCTCAGTGGCTTGTAATGGGTCAGCGTAATTAGATAAGTCAATGCGTAACAAAGGACATTAAAACCCACAGCATTTGCCACCCCAGCACACAGGGTCCTTTGGGTAAATTAATTCCTAGGATTTTTCTGGATCAAAAGATAGAGAATTCATTCTCTGAAAGAGAATGTTAATGGGACAGCTTCCTTGTTAGCTCTCCTTCTTAGTAAATCCATACTTGTGATACAAGAGTGTTAAAGTGGATTACCAGGGGACGTAAAAAGTGATCCACTCAGGTAAATGATGGTGATACTTTTGCTATCATTTTGAAGGGCATATGAAAATCTCTTTTGGGCTTGAGAAAAGCTCAGCTTGTGAAATATGCAAGAGAGTTAAATATTTGGACTGTCTCTGCATGTCTCTCTACATGCAAAGTGAGCAGTTTTCTGCTTGGACCCATCAATACTAAAACTATCAGTTTCTTCAGCAATCTTTGAGCCTAGTCCCAGTGGACAGCTGAAGGGCAAGCCTATAGAAAACTTCATCTGATGCACCTTTAGAAAATACATTTTTTAAAAGTGTTTCTAATTTGAGATTTCATTTGTGGTGAATGAAAAAAAACCCACCTGCACTAATGTCTATTCCCACAAAGGAAAATACAACACTCCTAATGTCAGTTTACAGTCTACTTCTTTCCAAGAAAACTTAGGGGTCTTCCTCTCCACCAGGAGCTGTCTAATTATGTAAAGGAAAAGTGATTAACTGATTATGATGAATAAATTAATCTCTGAGGACTTGTATGTATTCAGACATTTCTAATTAGTATGGTTTTCATGAAGAAATTCAAGGCAGTCCTCTGTTCCTATTAGTAATGATTAACAGAACAATAAGTAATTTTTGGCAGCTCCCCGCAAAATTATTAGAATTAACATGGGATTAAGGATTTGTGAAAAATTTGTCACTGATTAATGATGTGAGACTGACAAGTACCACAGACCGCCCTGGAAAAACACCCACATCTAATGATTTCAGCAAGCAACAATGGAGCAGGGGTTTCCTATCACCTGTGCCAGAAATGTTGATTCCCTTTTCCAGTTCCCTATTACTCAGTTTTCCTGATGAGGATCACTGGTTGTTGCATGGAAGAACAGTACGAATCTGTTCCTGCATCTCAGGACATTTTGCAATACTTTTTCAAGTTCACTTCATAAACATTATCTACCAAATATTTTTGCAGTTCCTTGTTTCTTTTTTCTTTGAAATGTACTTTATTAGGTTTGCCAAAATTGTGCCTTCATTGATGACTGATCTTTATAAGCAGCCTTAAAAAAAAAAAAATCAGTGTTTAACAACAGTAATTTGAATTTTGAATACTTGGTCATGGAGACAGATCAGAGCAGATTAGTTAAAGTGGCTGTGAAACAAATAGACATAATTCCAGGATGATCAAAAAAGTTATTTCTACCAAACAAGTACATGCCTCTGCACAAAGCACTCATTCATGGTGTTCTGTAAGTATTCATAATATCAGTGAAGAAACATGAACTTAAACTAAAACAGGCATAAAGAATAACTAATAGCTTCCTTGGGGAAAAAAAGAACCCATGAGAGGATATTGCTGGCACGTCTATCCAGGAAAATGAAGTACAGTGGAGACAGTCTCCATCTACCTTTATCCAGCCGATACTTTTACACATCATGATGCAGTTACCTCTGAGGGTAATAAATTGGATCTAAAAGGTAGTAGAACATGAGGTATTCTCTAAAGTAGGTAGCCAGCCTCTGAAAAGGCCTCATTAACCCATAGTCAGCACTGTGTGGCTACACAGGTTCCTGTTTGGAGGCAGCTGCCAACCATGCTGGTCAGGGGGTTTGCAGGACCCTGCAAGTGATACAGTGGCCTGGGGCATCACCCCTGGCTTTGGAAAAAAAATGGGAAATCAACAGTGGTGTTGTTCTGAATGAGTATACTGGAAAGGTAGAGGGTAGGAAAGGAGCTATTTTGGCTAAATAACATCAGCAACATGGAAATAGGTAGGCCTATGATCTTCTCATTTTGGTTCTGTTTTGTACTAGGAGTAGTAAAGGACAAATATCTGCATTTCAGAGGGAATGTTATCGATTTACAGATGGGATTCAGTCACATTAACACCTGAAATGACAGGCTGTGTGAGATAACCTTGGACTTCTCTTTTAAGTCCTTTACTGCCCACTGTGTTAATAGAAGTGTTAATAGAATCTATTAACCACTCTGTTAATAGGAGTTAACTATATACAATATGTACAATAGTGTCTTACTAAACCCACAAAATAAGCCAAAATCTACAAGATATGGTAATCTTTTGCTGTTAGCTATAGTCCCATGTTTTGAATAATATGAACATGTTGAATGGATATATGTGCTTCCAAACAGGAAAAAATGTTGGTTTATAAGGAAAGGTTTTCACTTTTTGTCACCCATTGTCATGGCATTAAGTGGACAATTCATGACAAGGACATATTTACAAAATGTTTCAACCAATCTGAAGCATTTCTGAGGGTAAAAACTCTAAATTAAGGAGAGAGTTAAAAGCAAAATACTAATCGGGTATTAGTATTGCCATACTCAGTTGCCATAAAAGTGTTGATTAACTCCAGTTTAGAGAATCTGTCATCAAATCTTGGGTGACATCCAGCATTACAGTAAAATTCATCACTATGCTCAATATCTGATCTTTGTTCTCATTGTCTGTCTCATTTTGCCTGGATGAAAAATGAGCAAATTGTGTCTATATATTTATTTATTTTAATAAAAAATGGGAAGGCCGTTGTGAATACCTGTTTTTCTTTATACGTAACTTTCTGCTCTCTTCCCACCCACACATATGAAAGCTTTTTCAGGAGGCTGAACACAATGTGTTGGAAGACATTGTTTTCAAAGTGAAGAACCATGCAGAAATGCTAGCAAGGGAAAAAGCACACCCACTGAAAGTTACATCTCCTTCCCCCCTGCTCCCAGAATCAGCAGGAGTGCAGTTAATGCCTCTGTTTCCTCAATAACAGCCATTTTCACTGTAATCAACAATGATGTCACAAAGTAGGAATTATGACTTCAAGTAAAGAAGTAAACTATGGGAATATCTGGACTCTTCAAAATCAAAGACCTTTTTCTCATGCAAATGTCTTTATTTATGAAGAAGAAAACATCTGATGCAAATGGATTTGTTTCTAAAGAGATTATTTTTCAAAGATTTCTGTGAGGAAAGAGCTTCTTTACAAAGCCTACTGAACTATTACAGCTCTGTAGTAGTGGGTGGCATTGTTTCAATATCTGTTGCTGTAAATCCACAGTCCAGTCAGAAATTTGCCTTGCACAAATGATTGGTGCTGAATAAGTGGTCAACACAGAGTGCCTCTCTATTTGGCTGGGAAATGTTTTTGTTCAGAGCCTTTCATTTCAATAATTTATTAGTTTCCAGAATAAACTATTCTTTCTGTTGAAATTGCTCATACATATTCTTACACTGAAGACGATTGTGTGTGCTTGTGTGGGTATGTATATGTAAATGTTGGCAAAATGTGTATTCACTCATTTGTAAATTTATTGAAGCAGGATGAAGCAGTGCTCTCATTTGCTGTCGTTTTGCAGACACTTAGTTTGCACTCAAATGCCTCAAAAATCTCTTCACTTGAAATCTGCAAAGCTGAAATGAATTCAGCTTGGAAACAATGAACTAAAAGAAAAATAAAGATCTGAGCATTTAAGCACACAATGACAAAGCATCATTAGTGAGGAAATTGTAGTATTTCCTCAAATTAGGTTTGCTGTAAGTACATATTTATAAATAGCTTGCTTTTAAATTTTGCTATACAAGAGTGTTGCTGCTATTTAATTAAGCCTAGAAATGTATTTACTGCAAACTACACAACACGTTTTCATGGAGCAGATTCCTTTACCTTTTTCTGACCTAGCTGCAATAGTTGTAAATCACCTTTACCTTATTTAAGTAGGGCATGGGGGTCCTGAGCAGAATGTAGCATATCAGCAGCTCAACCTAAAGCGCTGGCTGAGCTCTCTTCTTCCTCACAGATTATTTTAACAACCTGAAAACAAAATCCTGTCAAACAAACAAGTTTCACTCCCTCCCAGCCTCCACACTGCATTTTGACAAGATCTGGGGCTCAAAAAATGACATCTCCTTTCAGCCATTGGCTCCATTGATTTCTGCAAACATTGGATAAGACATTAAGACTGAAGAAAGATGCAAATAGACATTGAGGTGATGTGTATAGTAGCACTGACAGTACAAAACAAGAGGCAGCCTGCTCCCTTGTGATGCCTTCAGAAAGCTTTCTGAGCGAACAGTGTGGGAATGCTGGAGTTCTTTAGGATTCTGCAGTTGTTTTAACACTGGTATATACACAAGGCCGAAAAATGGGCGGCCCTTTCTGACAAATAGTGCAACTTAAAACTTCTCCTTTCTATTGTAAGATACCTTTTGTTCCTTGCTTCAGTCTTTGACTAAATTACACACACTAGATACCAATCCATATTTCAGTTTTTTCAAACTGAGAATTTAACTGAAATCTGAAGTCCACAGATGAAAAGTGTCATGTTTTGACTCTGATTAAATAGTATGCAGACTGCATAAATAAATGTATCCGAGTGAGAAATGTTAAACTGCCTCACCAAAAGATTGACTTCACATCATTGATTCAGGATTTATTACTATTTGATTTTAAAATAATAGAAAACATATTTTAAGAATTATAATTAAACTACATTTTCTTTCACTTAGAGAAAAGAGCTACATTATTTAAAATTATTAATGTTGTCAGGAATAAAATGTTTATTGATAAAAAAAATGGGGACTCATTAATGTGATGTTGAAACTCAACATGCTACGTTCTTTCACAGGGAACCACCATTCCCAGTATATAAACTAGCCTGCAAAAATAGTGTTCTACACTTAATACCAAACTGGTGTATGTTTGTCAGCATCGTTGAGGACAAGAGCAAGCAGAGTGCTGACATTTCACTTCTTATCAGTTATTGAAAACAGACATTTTAATGGGTATGGCACTCAGCAGACCTCAAGACTTTCTTTTCATAGCTTTGAATTGCCACCCTATAATTCAGTACTATTAGCCTCCACCTCTTTCATTTTATCATCCACAGGTGAATACATTTTTTGAAAACATGATTTCTAGATGCTTTGTGCAAGTTAAAACTGTCAAAAATACAAAAGAAGAGAGAAATATATGACAGTTGTGCAAGTGAAAGGACATTTATAAAAGTGATTTATACTTCCACTAAATAAAAAAGAAGTCTTACCTAAAGGGCAAATCCTGCAGTCCTCAGGAAAAGAAATGTATTAAAAATTCTGTCTAACTCCTAAAGACCTGATTCAGGAAATTGATTAAGCATATGCCTAAATTTAAACAATTTAATAGTCTTAATCTTCCTTGGGATAATTTGAGATTAAGTACACATATCTTTAAATACTGTGTTAAAAGAAAGTATTTTTTTTTTTCAGTGTTGGTGGGGCTTTGTTACATATTTACTTTTAGGAAAGATTAGATAACATGAAATCAGTGTTACCAACAATAAATAGCAGCAGATCAGTGGAAGGCTGATAGCAACAGGGTGTCTGACCCACTAAAAGCTCTGTTTTCCGTAGTTTACTCATGGGTTATTATGGGATGGTTTCTACCAAAGGTAGGGTTTGTTGTTTGTTAAAATAATCCATAAATGAGATGAAAGGCCTCCTAAGCAGTAGTTTTTTGGTTGAACTTCTGGTTTTTAAGCTTACAGGCCTATTTTATACACAGAAGTGCCCATACATATTAAGCACACATTCTCCTTTTGTTTAATATAATACTTATTAAAGTTATCATTGCATCATGATCCAAGCACTGAAAATGGTTTCTATAGTTATGTTTTGCTAATGGTTAGGCAATAACTTTTAAAAAGCATAATAAATGCTCACAACAGGTAGCACATTATTGAAGTGTTTGTGACTTGATGCTCAACCAGTGAAGGTACAGTACAATGGGATATTGATGGACACACATGTGGGAACCACAGGAGTGCCAAGAGAACACATTGTTATCAGCACTGCATAACATAATGCTGAATGAATTAACTGTGGTGATTGCTTAAAATGTACCTTTTTGTGTAACAGCCCTAATTATCAGCAACCCTTTACCATGAGTGGATAATCGTTTTTAATTCCTTCAGTATCTATTGTAGTAACATTAATCATGATGAGCTCATTTGGTTTTAATGAGAATATAATATGTGATACCGCAAGAAGTCAGCTGAAATTCAGTAGTATATAAAGCCCACTTACTATACAGGGTTATCTCAAATTGCCTTCAAACACAATGCATGCTGGCTGGTATATACAGCCAGGGTGCTGCTCAGCTCATCTCTTTTGGACACATCTACCCAATGAAGTACCAGTCAAGCCCAAACTGAAACATGAAGCTTTCTGGAACTCCTTTTTTCAGTGGTTAAATGGGGGCATTGATACACCAGGCAGATGATGGGGGGGAAAACAGTAAGTCAGGAGTTTATGGAGTTGTGACTCTATAAACCAAGTCAGCCCTGTGCGTAAACAGCCTGTGCATCTCCGCATCTGTTTCCACTTGTGGTGCATCCAGACAAAACTCCTCACTGGCAGATAAACTGAGTCAGCAGTTTCTGGGTGAGCTTTTTCTAACTGCTAATTCACTGGATAGCCATGGACACGCAAAATGCACTGGATACCCAGCAGGCACAATGCTCTAAGCCAGCATATGCATGAGGAGATTGCAACTTCCTAAATGGAATTCTTTTAGTTGGCTTGATACAGTTTTTATAAATTCTTTAGTTCTGTGGATTAATAGAAACTGCTGATGACTGATGCATTGCTTTACCTGTTATCCTTTGTAAGTGGCAACTGGACTAGCAAGTGTCTTTAAAGTATCAGAATATATGCTTCTCCATAGAATTAAAAAAACATAAAACAAAAACCAAGAGGTGCCAAATATTACAGTACTTGCTTTCCCCATGGTACATATTTGTCTGTGGCACAATTGACTTCTGATTTTGTATTATCTGGGACTGGGGAAGAAGTAGTCATTTGTTGTTGACCTGAACTAGTAGTATTGTACACTGGGGAAGGTTCAAATTTCCATTCGTACTCTTAAGATATTACATACTCATATCTTATGGCTCTTGGAGACATAAAGCTCCCATCACAATTTATCCGTGCATAAGCATGCAAACAGGCACAAATATAGACCTTGTGTGATTATAGAAGGAGTTTGATATGATTATTTCCATGCATGGATTAAAAATAAGCTTGCATGAGCATTCAAGAAATTCAACTCAATTTTAGTCAGTCCTAAGAGAACAGAAATTTAAAGCTTCATTTATGAAAGTCATAAGTTAGACTCTGCAAAATTCTCTAAAGTCACAGTGCTGGCTCAGATTTTTCTGAACTGTGACAGTGTAAACCGCTGACACCTTTTTTTCTTTTAATTGTTTATTTTTCAAGCTGTTTCTGGTGAGTGGGCATCAAACCTGCAGTGCTGTGAAAATTTATTCTAAGAGAGGATGTGGTTCCTTATAGGTTTAAGAAGCTCTATAAAAATCTATACAGCCATACTATTTACCCATTAATAAATGGCTTGTGTTAGCAGTAATGAATTTAAAGGTTTCTGCAACTGCTTTTTCATCATGAGACTCTTCTGCAAAGTTTTCAAGTACCTTGACACAAAAATTCAGGAGGTAATTATCTGTCTAAGCTTCCCTATCTTTTCTATTTTATCTTTTGAGGAACTTAGGACTGGATTAACTTCATATACCTTGAAGAAAGCTGAAAACTTTATTGACATTAGAAATGAAACTATCTAGCTGTTTAAGGACTTTGCTTTTCTCTTTGCTTCTAGTTGTGAGAGTGCATGAAAGTTCATGCTCTTTTAGTGCCTTTTTAAGGAGCCATGTGATGTCAAGGTATGCAGCACTGCCATAATGGAATTTCAAAGGAAAAGTGGAGCACTATATGTTTGCTTAGATCTGCCAGATATTCAGGATTGACCTGGAAGGTACAAGATACAGGGCATGTGTCTGTTTTAGACTGCTGTTCAGACCATTAAAAGTCCAAACTGGATTGTGAATAAGACATATATGAGGGACTCTCCATGTGAGAAACTGTGAGAAAATTTTGGGCAGGAGAATATTTGATTACAATAAAATATTCACCTGTAATTTTATAATTACGTTTAAAATGGAGTATTGAAGTTGCACTTTTTGATATAGATCAGCCCTTAAGCTTCTCTTATAGTTAAACATCTTTTCACTAACAAGATTATGATACAAGTAGGTGCTGTTAATTTTTCTTTTTCCACGTAACTTTGAAAATGATGTTTTTAAAACACAGTGTCTTTCAAAATAAACTATACATTCAATTTATTTGGTAAAATCTTTCTACTGAATTTTTAAAAGTATTACAGATTCTCCTTTGAATTAATTTTCCTCCTAGAAAATATACTGACATTTAGGTAAAACCATTACTGCTATCCCCACCCCCACACCCCAGCACAGTAATACTGGTAAAATAATAAGCATTGTCAGAGAAGGGAAGTATAGAAGGGAAGTATAACCCATACAATCATTTTAGCCCCTGATAAAGCAGGGGGGGGGGGGTTTATTATGGAAAAATCTAGTTCTGTATCAGATTCTAAAATACAAAATCTTGCTGAAAATATAGTCTGGGAATAGGAAATAAGATTAGAGGTGACATATTTTTATCAGCCATGAGGTCTTCTCCAGGCTGTAAGAAGGAAAACAGCAGCTATTCAGTGTTAGCCATAATATCAGGCCTCTATTTCTTATGGAATTCAAAAATAATTGTCACCTTAGGGCTGCATACAGCAGGATGAGTTATATGTGGGTAGCTATGAACTCTTGTTTTTTTGGGCAATGTACAGCTTGTATAGCTTGTTGCCTAAAAGGAAGCTTATGGTCAAACAATTCACATTAGACATTCTTGCTTTTAAGCTCAATAAAAGATATCTTTAAAAGGATTTTTAAGGTATCTGGTGCAATTGCAGCCCCTGCTAAATGAACCTTGCTAGCATTCAATTACTTGAATTAGAACTCCTGTTTAACTTCATGCATGTTAAAAGTTAACCTTTTCCTTTTTCCATATTTTGTCACCAACTGTAATCAAATCAGGACTGTAGCTTTCAATTAAGCTTGTCCAAGATTGGAGCTCTTGAGTCTTTTGTGAAGACTTACTGCTGAGTGCAAAATGTGAGATAAGTTGCAAATGTTTAGACATGATGATAACTCAGAGGTCTGATTGATTACTAAAGAAAAATAAATACAAGGTGTTATTAAAGGGCTTTTTTGGACGGCAGCCCAAAGGACCTTTTAAGAATGTTTTGAGCCATTTCTTAGTGAAGAAATCACCAAATTGAAAAGATTCTTTCAGTACTTGAAGCAGAGATGAAAAAGTCTATTTAAACAAGCCAGTTAATGTTTTATGCTTTTTCTTATTCATGATTTATACTGAAATGTCCAAGTTTACCTCAATTGTAACTGACAGCAGCATGAGTACCACAAAGATCTTTACTTGTAAATAAAAAGATTCACTGAGGTTAAGAGGGACCAAACACAGTTTTACCCTTTGATCATGCCTAGTGTCAAAATGTTTCATTATTCTTTCTCTTTATTTGGATGGCATTTTATTGCACTTTTCAGGCAGTCTAAATTGTTTTATATGAAGCAAGTTACAATCGGTATCTCGCTGAAATTACCATCAAATTTTAATTTACACTTAAATGACCAGGAACAAAGCATAAGTCCTCAATTTCTGATCTTTTTCTCATTGAAATCAATGATAAAATTTCCAAGGACATTACAAGAGCAGAATCATATATTAATAATTTGTGAGTTATCTGCCTTTGAAAGAGAAGCTTACAGACTTGTAGATATTTTCCCATGCAAGTATTTTAGAAGATTAGATGATGATGATGATCCAAGAGACTAATATGACTTTGGTGCTACAGAAAACCTTCATAAGCTACAGTAAAGACACGTGAGTACCCTTGACCATCAAAGCAGCAGGTCAGAGTAATGTCGTGTCTGGGGGGAAAAAGCAGCACCAAGAAACCATCAGAAATTAATAGTGGGTAGGCATCTGATAAAATCACTTTAGTATAATTTCATCAGTCTAGGAGTCTAAAATAAGGACTAATTATTATTAAATTCAGATCTGGTGCAGAAAAGAAACCAGAACAAACAATCAAAAGTATTGAGAAAACATTGATTAAACATACCTTCATTGTAAACCTGTCATGAACCACAGAACATTATTAGCACCCATGGCTCTCACAACAGGTACTGACCTACTCGCTCCTGAGCTAAAACAGTCTGATTTGCACAGCTTCAGTTTGAACCACGTCTCTGCAGTCACAGATAAATGATTATATTTTCATCATTCTACATCTGAGTCATTAAACACACATTTTCAACAATTGTGCATCTGCTTGTAATTCCACTAGAATGGATCATCTGTTACTTTGTTAATATTTTTTGAATGATTCCAATGGTTCTGTTTCTGTTCTATCAGAAAAAAAATCTGTTCTTTTTGGTTTTCAGTTTCATCTTTAGCTCCATGTCAGGCAGGCCTGGGCAGATACCTACGATGGCCAGCAATGGAGCTTTAAGGTATTTTCACTATGAAATGCAGTCCTAGGCATGTAGCTGCATTGTCTTTTCACTCTGGCCCATCACTCTGCTAGTCCCTAAGGTACAAACTATTATTCAATTAGCTGGCTGTTAGACTGGAATCTTCTTTCTCCTGTTGGCCAGTAACATAAACATTTCAGAAAACAAAAAAGTAAAAAGATCATGGTTTTGCCATGCTGCAGCTCATGGTTAGATTAGTTGAAACTGTCCAAACAAAGGTACCATTTCCATATTATATAAGGATGTCAAACGCTTTTTTAAAATTCTGATCATATGCAGAAACAAGAGAAGGGTGGGGTTTGGGAGTCAAAAGGTTTTTCAAAAAAAGGGGGAAATGAAAAAACACTTGTTAGCTGAAATTATTCTATAAATCTAAAAACACATTTATTATTTTTTCTTTCAATTTTTCAGAGTATTTTCAGTGGCATCTATTTTTGAACAAAGATATTACATTACAATGCAGGGTTGAAAAGCTCTCATTATAAGTGGAAAACCAAACCCTTTTGTTATTTCTTGCCTGCATGAATATTTTATTTGATAGAAATAAACTATTCGATTCAACACAGAAATTCTGTTTTCTAGTCAATATCATATTCAGTGAAAAAAAAGTCACCTGGCTACAAAATGTTTGACTAAAATTCAGTTTCTGTCTTGCAGGAAACACAGCCCATAACTACGATGAAAATTAGATTTCCTTTCCCCCTTCTGCCTGTTATCAACTCCTTGTCTCTCGTAAGCAAAATCTATTTTTTTATTCTTTCATTACCTCACATCATAGTGGCATCTGAGGTCAGTACTGAGACTCCTAAGTATTATTAGAATATAAACCATAAGAAGTAACAGAAGATGATTTTTTCTAGTTTTAAAGTTGGAAGAAATGTATTTTGTAACTGTAGATATGAGTTGCATGGTCATGAAGAGAGAAGTTATTAAATACCCATTTTACAAAGTTTTTTAAGGACATACGCCTAGACTGATACAAAAGGGTCAATCCCTTTATCTCTATACTTCTTTTCTATAAGTGTAGAACTGAAATTATGTTCCAAACTATGATTTGGACAATGGACTGTAGGAAAGAGTTGGCAATTTATAAATCAACAGAATGTTGTTGAGTATTTAAATTTTGCCACTTCTATAATATTTTCATATATGTACATTTATATTCACAAAGAGTTGTGGGTGGTTTTGTTTGATTTGAGTTTTTGTCTTTTTGGTTTTTTTGTTTAAATATGGTCTTTAAAGTTAACAGTGGGGTCTCAGCTCACGGATCTCAGGGAAATAATTTTTAAAGGTCAGACCTTCACTCACTGCTCTCGCCTTTACACATAGCAAGGGAAATTTAAACTGCCTAAAGAGGGCACCGGAAGCTCCTTCATAGCATGGCTTTACCATAACTGCAGTGACTGGAACAAATATCTTGAAGTAAAAATTATGCTGATGTTGCAAAAGAGGATTCAAAAGTTATCAAAAAATTCTCCAAGTTCAGACAAGTTAGAAATCCAATTTCTGAAAAGGTTTTTCTAGTATTTTTATGTATCTTTTTGAAATATACTGCAAAAGAAAGAGAATCAGCCAGAACCTAAAGACAAGTGATATGAAGTACTATGCAAATGTCCAAAACGTAATTAGTTCATGATATTTAATTTTTTTAGGTATTTTTTCAGGCTTCAAGAATATCTGGAGCTCACTTTTTGGGTTAAAATGGAATCATATTCTGATAACTTTGTTAAAGCTTTGACATTCACATATCTTTTTGTAAATCTACAATACAAAATACACTCACTTATATCAAAATTTTAGAAATACCTGCCATTGACAGCAACCAGTGTGTAAACTCCACAATTACTTCTTTTTCTCATCACTGAATTTATTATCTGACTATCATATGTGACTTCACATGTAGCTGAAATGTACTTGAAAGAGTTACCAATTTGTTGTCACTTTCATTTGGGTATGGAAGAATAATTCCTGTGATTTCTTTGGGGAATGGTTTCTTTTTTTTAAAAAGTGTATTGAGGCACAATGAATGTCAAATGCTTCAAAAAGTAAAAGACAGTGTTTAGTGAGAAACTTTCAGCCTTTCAGTTTCCAAGTACAGCAGTCAAAGGGAGACTTTTCTTCCACACTCTATCATTACCCCTTCAGCCCCTCTGACATTTTGACATATCACCATTTCCATGATCTCAAGCATGTATACATTGATTTTTCAATCATTCTCTATTAAACCCAACAAAAGAAATTTAATGATCCAATTGAATCAATCCAGGGGAAATAACTGCTAGTTTCAATGCTATCAAAAGATTCATGCTATTCTTAAAGTTTTCTTTTTTGTTGTTTTCTCAACTGAAATCAACAAAATGCTCCTTGTTCCCTCCAAAATGATAAATTGCTTTTGAGACAGGGGGTCTTGCAGGCAGTGAGATCATCATCATACTGACTCAGGGTCCCTGCCAGGGCCAGGGAGGAGTACACAGCTGAGAGAGAAGTGTTACCTCCTAAAAGGGCATTTGGGATTTCCTCATTTCTGCTCAGCACTGCTGAGCTCCAACGCAGCTGCTTTGATGTGGTCTCCAAGCCAGTGAAGGAAGCAGACAAGACCAGAGTTGACCTTCCTTTAGGGAAGCTACTTCAGCACAAAAGACAAAATTCTCGATGCATTTGAGAAGCACAGTTGTGGGTGATCTTTGCACTATGGCAAATAACGATAGGATGCTTCTTGTGCGCTACCACAGGAACAGTTACTTTGTAACACAGATATCTGCTAATGATGTTTCATAGAAAGCCTGCATATTGGTAAGAGTCCACCTCTAAATGTGCTGCCTATGGGCATCTTTGGGAATTCCAGCAACTAATATAGCGTTTGGAGGGTCTGTACTTAATAAAGAGGTTAGAAAAGTCATAACATCAACCCTGCTGAGATGAAAGCCTGATATTCTTGTTCCCATATTGGAAGGCTACCAGGTATGTTGTTCTCACTGAAGATTTCCTCTTTAATCAGGAAAACCTTTCTGGCTTAGGCATGTGAACTGGAATAAAGAGTTTTGGCATTTAGAGAAAACCTGATGAGCAGATGTAAGTGCTGGCAGAGCATTTACAAGGAATACTGAGTGACTAATGGAAAATATATGGTGTTGCCTTTTTAAGGACTGAGATTAGAAGTCCTTTCTCTCCTGTTCACTTGGGTAAAAAACAACTGTACATAAATGATCTTACCCCTTATTAAGGAAAGATACATCTCTATAGAAACACAACACTTGATCCTTGTTTGTGTCCTGTTAGGTAGGGTGTAAGACCACTGCCACCTCAAATTCCTTTACCAAAGAAGAGAAGCCTGTGAGTATTTTAATATTGACTTTTTTGTCCCGAACATTGAGTGAAGTTGAAATTCATCTTGCATACGTTTTAGTCCCCTTCACAATTTAGTGACCTCTCCACATTATGTGACAGTGATGATTAAAACTGGCCTGAGGATTAAGTTTGATTTTAACCATCTTATAGAATCATAGAATGATTTGGGTTGGAAAAGACCATAAAGATCCCCAGTTCCAACTCCTTGCCCTAGGCAGGGACACCTTCCACTAGACCAGGTTCCTCAAAGTCTCATCCAATCTGGCCTTGAACATTTCCAGGGATGGAGCACCCACAACCTGTCTGGGCAACCTGGGCCAGTGTCTCACCAACCTCACAGTAAAGAATTTCTTTCTAATATCTAACCTAAAACTTCTCTCAGTTTAAAGCCATTGCCCCTTGTCCTGTCACTTCAGGCCCTTGTAAAAAGTCCCTCTCCAGGTCTCTTGCACACTCCCTACAGGTACTGGAAGGTCACAGTTAGGTCCCCCTAAGGTCTCCTCTTCTCCAGGCTGAACAATCCCAATGCTCTCAGCCTTTTCTCATAGGAGAGGTGTTCCATCCCTCTTATATGCTCGGTGGCTTCCTCTGGACTTCCTCTGAGAGGTCCATGTTCTTCCTGTGCTGATGACCACAGAGCTGGATGCAGTACTCAAGGTGGAGTCTCACAATGGTGGAGTAGAGGCCCGGAATCTTCCTGTGGCCCAACTCCAAAGTATGATCATAATCCAACACAGCTGATTTTGTAAAGACTAAGAGAATTGATTTCTAAGCCATAGACTGTATCTGAATAAAATGAAGGTTTTACACATTTTTGCAGTTTTCTATTAATTGGAAGACTGCAGCTTCACAGTTTGATCACATCCTCCAGAAATATTTGGTTATGCTGGAGAGATGATTGTGCTAATGCATTTCCATGCATTCAGAATGTAGGTAACCCCTCTACATCAGAAGGTACCACACTCTGCCCTGTGAGATTCAGCACAACTCCAGCAATGAAAGAATGAAGCAAGAGGAATTTCAAAACCCAAAAGAAAGGGAAACATTTGGGGGCTTTGAAACTGAGGAAAATATAGTTAGGCCTAAAGGATTAGGAAAACAAATCAAAAAATTATCTGTGTTTGAAAACCTTATAGGAAAAAATTGATTCTCTCAAGCTCTCACTTTTTTCTTAGGTGTTTTCTAAGCACTGAGTCAAACACTTGCAAAGCTGTTTGCTCTCATTCACAAATGTTTATGAAGACTCTCAAGCAAATAAAAGGTCCATTTCAATGTTAATATTTCAAATAAATTGATACAACTATTTGCTAGTTTACGAGAACTTTCCTAATCTTATTTTGCATATTTTTGCAATATGTTGAGTTGCTTCGGAAGCTAACTGGATACTATTTTCTTCATGGAAGCAGATGCAGTCTTTTATTATATCAATCAATTTATCATATCAATCATGGCTCTCAATATATTCAGAATTTCTCTATGTTTCATACAAATCAGTCTAAAATAATCAGCAACCTGCAGTGCAATGATTGCAATTAGAGTTGTGCAAATCTTGTCCATTTCAGTTACAAGGTTTCACAAGAATACTTTCTTTTAGAAGTACTTTCCTTTTTAACTAGTTCACTGTTTGAGCCTGTGGGCCAATGTAAAAATAAAATTGCTCAATGACCTTTCATAATATAGTTTAAAACTAATCTAATTTGTTAGACAAATTCATCAGGAGTCACTGAAACAACCATGAAGCACAGCTGATATTCACCACTCTTTTTTATTTTACTCATAGCATTTGCAGCAGCTTCTCCGACATTCATGAGGTAATTTTCATATCATCCCAGTGATCTAAGAATCAAGTTGTTCTTTTTAGCTCAGGAATTTTAGTTTCCTTGATCACACTTATAAGCATTTTTAAATTTTTAAAATATAATAAATTTATATCTTATTATTTCTTCACTGTTGCTTTAATCTTGTCCAGAATGTCCTTAGCACATAAACCATGATCTTTACAAGCATTTGTAAAACAATTTTTGAAAACCACTGAAAGCATAAAGCTACAAACTTGGTCACTTCACACTTTTCTAGCTTTAAGAAATGTCTGAATTAAACATAATGGCACCTCTGAGATGCTCCTGCTACAGCTGACAGATGCCAAGGTCTGTACATGATAATGTGTTTATATCACAGAGAAAACCAAAGCTGTATCATACAGAGATTAAGCAGCTCCACAGCTGGACGAGCCATGCCTGTCTGAAAGCAGAACAATAGACACCTCCAATCTGCCATGACATTAAGTTGACAGTCTTTATCTGCCATTGTTACTTAAAACATGGGAAAAGTGTTTCTTTGGAAGTTCCAAAAGGTACCGGATGTGCTGTTATTCCCAGCCTCCCATTTGTTTGTCAGGCAGGCCTGAAGCAAACTATAGATCTGAACTACTTAGTTATACACCAGTGACCAGAGAGCTGCACGCATGTCTCCCAACCCACTGTGCTCCCTGAAGCATGTCCTTTAGACTATTATGTAGCATTTGGACAATGAATCTTTCCCACCCCTAAAATAAAAGGAAATTCTGAATAGACAATGTTTCAATCTAATATTGTTCCATTCTTCACTGGCTAAAGAATATATATATATATATATATATATATATATATATACATATATATATATATTTTTTTTTTTTTTTTTTTTTTTTTTTTAAGTACAGCTACAATGGTGTAATTCAACATGTTAAGGAATAATGTCAAGATTTTCCAGTCTTAAAGAAAGTACGAGTATCTTCTTTTCTGCGATAAAAATAAAACTCTTACTTCTCAGGATCTGTAATCTCTGAAAAAAACAATTTTCTGTCCAGTGGGAATGAAAGTTTAATGCTGCAGACTGTATAGGTATATTATTCTAGATCACAATATGTTCCAAAATTCTGCAGTTCTTTGTAGCATGGCTGTGTTTTAACAAGGAAAGATGGAATAAAAAAAGGTTTTTTATGAACTCCTGTTTCTTGCACTAAGAAAATACGGTTTATTATTTAAACTATTCAGATTTTAAATGGGAATTCTTGGCCACTGATATTACCTACTGGAATTTGGACATGTGTATGCACCTGTATCAGTCACATACATAAAACACCTTTGGTATTAATTTTACAGCACATCCATAATTCAAAATGAACTGGTTTTGGACTGTAGTGGACTGAAAAACAAATAAATAAGAAGACTGTAAAGAGACTTTCCAACAACAAAACACATTCTAAAATGCTTGATCACGACATACTGAAAGAAAAAAAATATAAGGAGGAACTTCACAATCTCTTGTTATTAATTTGTTTCTTTTAAAATAACAGTGGTATTTTGTCTCTTTTATTTTGCATGACAACACAAATGTGAGAGCAATCACAGTATTGGAAGTGCAATTAAGCTTCAGCACAAAAGGGGCTGGAGGCACAAAACACAATGGAGATGCTGAAGTAGTGCTGTAGATTTCATGTAAAAGGATAATTGAATGGACCTAGTAACAAGCTAAGTTGTAAGGACTCAAGGTTTTTACTGGCCTGTCTTTAGAACTACTGTGCAGAGTGCTTTTAAGAGAAGTAGATGCCTGTTTGAAATATCTTGAGATTGTGGTGGCAGAGATGTATTACCATTTCCCCAGCCTCCTTACTTAAGTATACCCCAGTATATATTAATTTATAAAAAATGTGGTAGCAGTTTGGAGAACTTAGCTTTGTACTTAATACAATTTAGTTTAAGGAATAGACACAAAGTAGCCATATTATAATATTTTCTAAATTATTAATCAGTTAATAGAATAAATTAAACCTAGTTAGAAAAATTCTTAACAAATTATGAACAAACACCTACTTATTTAGGAGTGGAAATGCAAGGGAAAAGAAAAATCGTTACTGGAAGCAGATGTCCAAATCACAACTAAGGCTTAAGTTTGCATCCTATAACAGTACTGTGCACTGAAAACCTTGGGAACTGTCATTAATTATACTGAAAGATTTATAGGTTTTTTATAGAAACAGTATTGTTACCAGTGGTTACCAGTCATGAGTGGCTTTGAGCCCCATGAAGGAGTCTCTTTGTTACACCATCTCTCCTTAGTCAGTGAATTTAAGCACAATTTTTCATTATTCAGATAAACAATTTTCCTGAAGTGTCATTCTCTATGACCAAATTTAATACATAAGGAGTCTCTCACAATGTTAGACTGGGAGCAACAAAGAATATCCATCCAAGAGTTTATTTGTCATCTAGCCATATGGAAACAGGACATTTTCTTATTCTGCTGAGAAATAATACTTCCTACTCATGTGATGTTGTCAGAGGTCCACGTGTGACATTATTCAATCTACAGCAAGCACTGCTCAGTCAAGAATTTGGAATATTGTTCTTTTAAGGAAATGAGTTATACATTCTACTCTCAAGAAAGCATTTAAGCTTAGACTTTAAGCACATGGTTTTACTTTATCCCATTTATTTAACATTAATCACCTAGTTACTGCTTTGCTGAATGAGGATGGTATTGCACATATGCTTAAAGTTAAGCATTTGATTAAGTGTTTTGTTACAGCACTTTGCACTGTGCCCTGTAGCACATCTAAAAGACATTTTAGCAGATTCAGAAAGCTCTGGAGAGAGCCTAGTGCTGCAGTGTAGCTGTCATTTTACACTGAACAGAATTTCGTTAATGTAACACACTGCAATTGAAAGCAATATTGGACCTCAATGTGAGACAGAGAAAAAAAGGCCGCTCTGAATCATCACCATCTTCATCATCATCATCACCAGTTCATTCTGTGAATAATTGAGGCAGGTCACAAAGCTGTTCTAGTTACTAAATTATTCATGTGTGTTGCAGGTAACTTTAGTTTTTGTTACATCACAGCAGCACTGCCAGCAGCTCCTATGAGATAATTGTAAAAATTGTCATGAGGAACAACATTGTTTTATATCTCAGCCCAAAGGTATGGAACTGGAAACTTGAAAAAATACTGTTATCATAGGTACTGGTAGATACCACTATTTTGATCCCTACATTTTTTGAGATGTATTATTTAAAATGACTTGAATTTTTGTTGTTGCTATTTGTTATCAAATGAACACATGAAGTTTGAGTTCTTTAAAATTCATATTAATAATGTATCTTACTATAGCAAAATTAGTCATGGTAGGTTTGAACTCAGTGCATTTCTTTTCCTGTCTGACAAGCACTGCCTTCCTTCCTCCATGAAAAAATTTATTCTTTTTTAATTTACTTAATTTTTTGACTGATTCAGTTGTGCATTCATTATGGTTTTAATATACAATTTAAAGACTTTTTTTGGGGGCAGGGGGAGAACAACAATTTCTACCACAGCTGTTTGACTGTCTTATGATCTTTCCCTAATAATCTATAGCACACATTCATTGGGATCAAATTTACTTTTCCACATATTGAAACATCATTTCCCAGACTCACTGGAAAGCCATATGCCTCATTACCTTTTCTCACTTTTTCTTTTTGCTATCCCCAGAAGTTCACTGATGTATTTCACCCTTACTGAAATCCAATCTATCCTGGAATAAACCTGCTAAAGCCTCTTTGCTTTTGTTCCAAAATGTCTCACCCCAAACCACTTGCGACCAATCTAGAAAGTCCTTTTTAGCAGCCCTGTATCTCCAGGTCAGGGTCTCCATCATGTTCCTTACTTGCCTCCTCTGTTGAAGCTGCCTCTTCTTAATATTTTTATTTTTTCAGGAGAGGGGAGTAAAAATATTTTAAGAATAGTGTAAATTTCACCAAAATCTTGACAAAAACCTACATTTTTTTTTCTTTATATTTCTCCCAATTTTCATTCACACAGATTAGGATTTGCTTCCCTGTGTCACTGCAGTAAGTGAGCACAGGAGAGAAAGGCAGACCCTCAGCTGAGCTGCAGAACCTGAGAGGAGAATGGGTTTGGGTTTGTGTCTCCAGCCACTGTTCTGTTTTGGAAGGGTTTTCTTTTTCTTGAGTGTTTGCTTATCTCCAACTTTGACTTCAGAGTTCATTGAACTCTTGTTGCAGAGGTATCTCAGGAAAAAGAGAAAACAGTGAGTCCCTTGGGCAGCAAGGCTTCATCTGTAGTGTGAATCATCGTGCTTGTGCTAATGTCAGGATGTCTTTCGGGCTCAACACGACATTGAGAGAATTCTGTTTCTTCCTAGTTAGCAAAGCACCTCACTATAAAGATAAAGAAAGGGGCAGAAACAGAACACTGAATAGCAACTCTCCACTAAAAATATTTTTTCCTTATATTTAACCCAAATATGTATTAAAAACCAAACAAACAAATAAAAAACTCCACAAGCAACAATATGAGAGGCATCAATACAAATCTCCCTTTCTGCCTTCAGTGTGAAATTATACACATCAGAAATTCATGGATGTTGTTAATGGCCAGCTTAAAAGCAGCATCTGCTTATCAATTGGCTTTTGCTTTTTATGCACTATTCCAGCTGGGCTGGCTGAAGCACAAGCAGGTGAAAATGACTTTTCCAAGGTCATTCTGCATGAACTCAGCTCATACTAACACTTAGGGCTTGCTTGTTCCCAGTCCTTCCCATAAGCCAATGCATCACGTATGCATTCCTATGCAGTTAAATCTTTGAAATGATGTTTTATCTTCTGATGATATATTACTTAAGGAATCCAGTTTTTATGAACAAAATTATATTTACTTTAAAGGTAATGATCTTGTGACTTTATTTGATATGCAGGTGGTTGTTCACATTTCCATAGGAATTTCATTGTAATTCAGGATCACTTAAATACTAATTAAGTTGTCTCTTCAAGGTTATTTTATTATGATGCTCATACAGTTCATGGTGAGTGGGAGGGGTTTTTTGTTTTTCTTTTTTTTTTTCCCCTTCAAAGTAAAATTTAAGCTGATCTGTCAAACTCAAGGTCCTAAACCTCGGACTCTGAGGACTATACAACAAAAATGATGCAAGCAGTTTTAACTGCTTCAGGGATGGAAGAAGTTAGTACTTCAGCTGAAAATGTTTTCAATTACACAAGAGTCTACTGAAAAGGATAATCTAAAATACAACCAGCCCCTAAAGAACCCTGTGCTTTATAATCCTTTCAGAAAAATCACGGGATAAAAGATTAAGTCCAGAAATAAGCAAAAATTTTATATATAGAATAAGCCTCCTAAGACTGACATAGCATCCTAAAGAGAGTAATGATGGGCATATTGAAATAAAGAGATTCAGGATAGAAGGGACAGCAGAGAATAAAGACTATGTTCCTTTACAGAAGTATTGCAAAGTACTGAGACTCACTCCAGGGAAGTCAGGAGGAACTCTAGAACGCCAGAAATTTTCTGTGCCTTTTTCCACAGCTTTTGACTTGCTATACAATGGGGTTTGATGTCATTATTTAAATATTTGACTACAATTTTAATTAGATAATTTATATTTGCTATAGGAAGACATAACATGATACGATGAATATTCTTCTAAATGATAGCTGAGCATTTACAAAAGTATTTAATGCCAGGAGTTCCTTACTATAACCAACCTAGACTTCATCTATGTGTAATCCTTGTAATAAAAGTATGTTCCTTGAAATATTCCACCTTGTCCTATTCTTTAGAGGTAGGTGGACTAAAAAAATGGGAAATTTACATTAATTTTTTTTATCCAATACATTTTTTTCTCATAAGCAAAACACAGCAGATAGATCACAGGCGGGAAAAACACAACCCTGCAAGCAACTTTCTTCCATTTCATTATCCACAGAATGCTTTGGTTTGTGATCAGATCTTTCAGGGGTCCTAGGTTCCTCCTGTGGGACTCTCTGTTCAGCCTTCAGGCCCAGGTTTTCCCTCTGATATAAACCTGTTCAAGTCAAGTAGTCAATTTGCCTATTGATCACACATGCCCCTCTTGGAGAGAAGTTCCTGAAATCCATTGTTTCATTTTCTCTGCTGATAATTTTACACTGATCAAACCTTTTACCCTGCAGAAAAATGGCTTTTTGTTGATCATTAGGACTCTTCTTCCAAGGATAAAAATTTGCTGGATAAGAGATCAAACCCCATATTTATGAATACATTTTCAAGTTCAGTGCTTCTGAATGTTGTTTCCTGGGTTTAATTAACTTACAAAACCACAAAAATATGTAGATAATGGCAACACAGGCTCTACGCAATCACTAGAAAAAATGTGTTTCAAGCATAGCTGACCTCCAAAAGGAGTATATAGCATATTAATAGCAGCTTTGCTCTTTCAAATATTTTCTTGTGCCTTCTGCAGTCCATATCACCCTTCTTTGAGTAAAAACCCCAAAAAATATGAAGAAACTGACTTTAAAGGTTTCTTTTTTATCTCATGGGATGAGACTTTTCTACTGGAAGACTATATAACTAACTGTAGAACATGATATAAGAAAATATTTTTTTCAAAATAAGGGTGGTCAAGTACTGGAATAGGTTGCCCTGAGAGGTTGTGAAATCTCTGTCCTTGGAGATATTCAAAACTCGACTGAGTATGACCTTGAGCAACCTGGTCTAACTTTGAAGCTTGCTCTAACTTCAAAGCTGGCTCTGCTTTGAGAGAGAGGTTGGACCAGATGATCTCCAGAGGTCCCTTACAACTTAAATTATTCTGTTTCTGTGTCAAATGCAGCATTACCTTGTGCAGTCCAAGAAGAGCTTTGTATAACATGAAAGCACAAAATACATGCTATGTCCACAGCTTCTTAATAGAAAGAACATAGCTTTATAGTGAATCCCTTAGCAGATCCTTTATTCCAAAGTTTAAATTTCTTTTTTCCTCATTTTTTTCTGTAAAATGGGAATATTATTGTACTTCAGTGAGTGTTTAAATTAAATAGCAAATGAATACAGAGAAGTGATTTTTTTTTCTTCCGAAAAAAAAGAAACATGATAAGTTTTGTTCTTAAATTCTGTTTTATTATACCTATAATTTTATACACTGGGTTTTTTTTTTAATGAAGATGATTTGTATCATCTATTTGAACCTCCAAATGGCATAAAGACATAACAAATGTATTTACAAGAATGAAAGTCTTTTCATTCCACTGTTTTATCTCTAACTTTATGTATTGAGGAATGGTTGGAAGAATTTTGAATTTTATCCTGCTGCCATAGAAATATAATCATCAAATCATAGTTTTTCCTGAAACTATAGTTTCAGACTGCCAGAGCTCTATGTAACAGATGACTTCTAAGCAGACTAATGAGATTACTAGCAAGCATGTTCATAATTAGAAACAACAATTGGCACTTGATATCTGTTCCCTTACTGATATATTTTCATTTAATTTTGTTACAAGCATACACCTGTAGTATAATAGTTATGGTTTATTTCCTTTTTATTAAAGGAAATTTTATTTTGGAATGACTGCCTGAATTATTATTTCAAGTGGTCAACAAGTATTCAATCCATGACTCTTCAAATTACCAGTGTGATTTGACATTAATTTTTTCTGCTTCCAAATTAAAAAGCTAACAGTACGAAGTAACAGTAGGCAACATAAAATATCTCTGCCAAACTTGGTCAATAATTGCATAGCATTTACAGCTATAATTAAAATCTTCCACAGTCTATGTTCATATAACATTCTTAGAGGTTAATTGGGTTTAGATCACTGCAAAATCATTTTCATTTGATATATTTCAGTTGTTACAAACTGCACATTAGTTCATTGAAAATGTACAGCATGTCTCTTAATTTGAAAGTACTTAGAATTGTAAGTTACAGTATAAAACCAGCTAATTCCTAGTTTCTAATAACATTCAAAAAAAAGGAAATAATTTCCATTTTGAAGACAATAATGAGTCTTAGCATAAGACTGTGAAGGACAGACTTTTCCAAGTATTGGGATTGCCTCATTTAACTAGGCATGGAGTTGGGGGACTTGAAACCACTGGAACAAATCAGAAGTCCTAATTTTATGAAAAATAAACACTCAGCACCAGCTCAGTGACTTTCAGGACACTCCTTCAGCACTCATTTTGATACAGTCCTTGTTACAGAGGCAGGATCCAATGGAGTGGAACACAGAGATGAAAAAAATGTGCTTAAAGAAGAAACTGCTTGTTTCCCTTAAAACCCTGGACTGACGTGTGCTAGAGCTCAGGCCTCTTGAGCCCTGAAGATTGGAAGACCAAAGACAGTAAATTGCTGGAGCTTTTTAGAAACACAGCTGAGATTCAATCTGTGTGAAATATGACTGCTATTATGATTTGGAAATCATAATATTGTAACTCCTGAAAATGTGTTCACACAAAATTTGAGTCATAATGGGAGTGAGCCACTGTCTGAAGTGCTTAATTTGGAAACTATTCTCCATATGGTCCCTTCTGAGTCATCTCAGAGACTCCAGAGGGAGGCTCTGGATTCCCCAGACCCGAGTCTGTGAGTGGTCCATGTCTTTCCACTGGCGGTGGAAGAATTATTTCAAGCCCTTAATTTCAAGAATGTCAGATCTTATTCCCCTCAGCATCCCTAAAGAGTATTGAGTAATAGATAGACAAGTGGGACAACATGACATACAAAACTAAATTGTATCAGATTTGTCAGATTTTTAGTATTTCTTAAAAATAAATTAATTGTTTGAAAAATATTTTTAGCCACACAGGAGTAAAAATAAAAGTGGCTCAAGAATACCATGTGTTAATTTTTTACCCTACACTTCTTCTCTGCAATTTTGGTATAATCTGAGAAACTGTAATAAAAGAAATCACATAATGTACTTAGAAGGCACTACACATTCTCCCTCATCTTCTTTTTTAATAGCTAATTATGAATTTCCAATTACTGTAGAAAAATAATAGCACTTTAAGTGCTTGATTAACAGGGGAAAATAACATATATGTGGAGCAAAAAGATAATGAAATGCTCGAAAGAGAGCACTAAAAATCTTCTTGGCATAGGTTACAGGCAAATTTGGACTATCCAGAAATATTCTTTGTTTAGAGTTGTCAGACTCAAGATAAATAATACACAACAGTCCTCTCTCTTCTTGCAGTGCCTCACTGTCTCACGTTTTATTTGCTCAATTGCCATACAAATTTTATAAAGGAGGACCTTATATTCTAACAGAAATTTAAAGCACTCTGGGAATTTGCAATCTTGTCATCTTTTGTGTCTGTGGGCTCACAGGACGCTCTTCAGTGCAAGAAGAAAACCTCATCTCCTGGAGTCTTATCAGACTAAATCCTGGCCCAAAGACTGTCCCTCCTTGTCCACAGTTCTGTGTTCACTACAGTGTATGTTTGTAACTACATGCACCTATGCACATACATGCTTTTATGTATATACTCAATTTCTTAGCCTTGACTAAACCACTTTGGAGTTCAACTCTGTGAATATTTGTAGAAAATTAGTGTATTATTTAAAGTCCTACCAAATAAACAATTTAGTTAACAATGAGTGTATAAAGGAATTTGTTTTCCTTCTCCTGATGGCTTGGTCCTCCTGCACAGTTTACACTTCTTAATGCAGCTGCCAAATCTCAGGCAATCTGTGCATATATTTTAAGTGTAACTTGTTTTGTTTAGGTGTATAAACCAGGCTGAAACAGAATGGTCACTTAGCAAGCAGAGCAGTCCTTTCTTTCAGGACTTTGTCCCTGTGTCAATAACCAAGTTCCTAGAACCACTTCCCTTTCAAAACATATTCTGACCAAAGCATTACAAAAAATTCCCTCCTACCTTGTACTTCTTCTCTATACTACCTGCTTCCCCTTGTAACCTGGGCTGAGAAAAGACCAGTATCTAGGTCCACCAGAAACTAATAATTTTTACTTTATGCTGAAAATAATACTTTGAAAATTATACTTAAGAACAGATTTTTATAGATATTATGAGCAAAATTTTTTACCTTGAAGGTTAATTAATGATAAGATTTATGATTATTCAATTAAGGAACAGAAAGCCAGTGCCAAATATCAAATTAAATAAGTTTTCATTGACATGAAAATATCTAGTAAAACAAATAGAGAGAGGACATTTTTTTCATTTTTTTAGTTTATTAGAGGCCACCACTTGTCACTAGATAAAAATATATCACATAAACCAGATTTAAATATTCCTATGGAAGTACACATATAACTGAAGATTTTTCACTGGAAAATATTGACACCGTTAATACCAGAAAACTGTAAATTTCTTCACTACTGTATCAATTCATGAAGGAAATATATTTTCTACTATTCAGCTCTTAGAAGAACTAAACATATTGTTATAACAAAAAATTCTGAAGCAGTTCTGTCATAGTCCCTGCTGTTTGCCTGAAATAGGTAAGTTACCTTCTCTGAATAATTCACTGGTGTAAATATAGAGCAATCTCTTTTTTTTGAAAGATTCTCTTCATTTGATTATTAGTTTTTAGTTTCTCATATGCTTATTGCTATAATGTAAAAAGAAATTACAGATAGGTAGAATTTATGCAATACAGCTATAACCACAGCGTAAAGAAAAGTCCAAAAATATTATCAACATAAGATGTAGAATACTTTTTTTAGCCAGAGTCCCTTGGTGAGCTCCTGTCTACAGAAGAGGAGTTTTCTGTCAGACCAGACATATTCCCTTCCCGCCCTCTCACTCTTGCAGCCTGGCGGAGATAAAACGAGCTGAGCAGAGAAAGGGAAGGGAAGCAATTGAAAAGGCTGGGGGGGAAAGAGTGACAAAAAAGAATGTTTTCTCCCTCTGTTCTGCCAGTCCTGCAGCACCTGTGGATTTTTAAATAGGAAGTTTGAGGGGTTATCGCGCGGGATAGTCTTGCAGATCATGGCAGGCAGAGTGCTGGCTGCCCAATCCGGGGGACAAAGGGATAGCACCAGACCCTCACAGGCCCTGTGGCTCTGCATCCCTGTGCTCCCTGCCCCAGGCCTCATAGGACTCAGGGAGCCCAGAAGATGGAGCAGTCGCCAAGACCCATCAGGTACTTCCTTGTTAGCAACTGAATTAGCTGTAGTTGAGAGCATGCCCTGTCTCATGAATGCTCTTTGTAATCCGAGAGTTGCCCCTCGCAGGTTTTCTCGCTTCCTATGCAGTGCACTTGGACCCATCAACGTGTGAGGCAGAGGGGATTTTTGTATTTTCTTTTCCCTGTTTCATCAAAATGGTTCCTGTGCACTGGGACAAAAGCCAACCTCAAACAGCAGGTTGTTGGCTGCTCTGTACAGAGGTGTTGTGCCATCCTGAGAAGCTTTGGCAGCTGGTATTGAGGGACTACAGGGACTAAGATCCATGGTGTACATGGCTTCTTTAGAAAAATGCTCTTCCTAGGGCACAGGAGCTGAATGGGGTGCTGAAGATGAGGGTTTTATAAATATTCAGAGACACTGGAAGTGCACACGTGCACAGGGGATTGTTGTGTGTGCAGAGGATGTCGGCACCCTCAGGCTGCAGTTATTGCTGAGCTGTGCTTCTGCATCAGCCAGCCCCTCTGATGCCCTGTGACAAGGTTGGTCTTGGGAAGGGGTGATGGATTTATCCTTGGCTTAGCTATTACATTAATTTAATCACTATTTCACATCAAATTTTTATTATCTCTTTTGTTGTGGGAGCTGTGTGTGATCTGACTGACTCATCACTCAATTACTTAGCAAACTGTAGGCTGATTACTGCTGGTGGCATTAAAGAAAATATTTATTTTGAAAGTATGAACCTATACATATATTTTAAAGTAATGATGTGGGCAACTCTACACAGGTCACATACTGACAATCCCTTCAGCTTTATTTGCCCATTTTGCACCATTTGGCCTTGTACAATGTTGTTTTCATGTGAAACACAAATTGTTTGAGAGAATGTTTTCATTAATTCAGCTTGTCTGTGGATCAGGTTCAAACATTATTTTAAATGCTCGCATTCCGTATTTCTGATGTGAAATATGAGCAAGATTGTAAATACTTGTTTTCTTAAAGTGATATTCCTATGTAATACCTGTGAAGCAGTTTGATACGGATGAAGTTCCTTCCTGTCAAGGCAGCCTGTGTGAAACAGATGGATCAGAGGAATAACAGAGTATGGCTGAATGACTGTATGTGTGCATGCTGAAAAAAAGGATACACAAGTACAATACCTATAGGCTGCACAGTGATTTCGTTTCATACTAAAATCATCCAGGCTAAAAAAAATGAAATGCATACAGAAAGAGGTTAATACCAATTATAAACTCACAGCTCATTATATACTTCTCAGACTAATACAGATACAACATGATTTAAGATTGGAAACTGTGGCTAAAGGAATTAGTTGTCTTGGCATGAAACTCGGTTTATTTAATCAATGTTGTTTCCACTAGAAAAGTGGATTAGTTTTTCTTTAAGACAGAGTTAAAAGTTTTGCAGCTAATTTATTTTAATAAGCATTCAGTCACTGGCTGCTGCAGAAAAAGGCTAAACTGTAATGAAGAGCCAGGAAAGAAAGCATGACTTAATTATTTTTCTGGGGTGGATAATGAATAAATTAGCTATGCTGTAGGCTTGCTGTTTCTATAGAATTTATTACTTTTGCTTTAAGAACCATATCATGACAAAGTCAATTTTTCTCCTGACTGCAAACTGATTGATGGGGTAATGTCTGGTTGTGAAAGACTTCCTCTTCATCATTGTGTTGCCAACGTTGGTATCACAAAGTGAGTTTGAAGTTTTCCCGAGTGCATGTTCTCCTGCATAATTACAGATGACAATTATTTTAATTCCTTTTTTTAACAAGCGTTTTAATCACGTAAACTACAGAATGAATAACTTAGATGAGACCAAAGATGCACATAGCTTGAAAACTGCTTTCTTGGTCCTTAATTTGTTGCTACAATGTCTTCTATGGGAAGAGCTAAATACTGTATTTAGAATGACAGCAGGTGTTTTCATGGGAAGATGAACATGGGTATAAAAAAAAAGGCTTTGCCAAGGAACAACTAAAAAGTGGTCTTGCAAGTGTTTAAAGGATTAAATTTTTAAGGATAAATATTATGAATTTGGCATGGCATAGGGAATATAGGGTTGATTCAATTCCCACTACAGCCATTGGAACACTTTGATTTAAATGGGAGCTGGATTTGACCTGATATACAAAAAATGGTGACTTTAATATAAATGAAAATGTAGAATAAATGTCAGAAAGAAAAAAATTGTACTGTGTGATTTACTGCAGTGCGAATCCTCCCAGCCAAATAAAGCAACACACGTAGTTAAGATAATGAAAATAAGATTAAATAAAGCATTAGAAAAAGCATTTCATAGAACTTACTTTTATAAGCAAACTGACTTTTCTGTAAGCCCTGTCCTCTTGGGGCCTTTTTTTTTTGTTTTTTCTGTTGACACATACAAATGAGATATAAAGTCTTCAGATATATTGCTTAGAATATATTTTATTCTCTGCTCCTACCTAATCCAAGATGCTAAAAAAGCTATATTGGACCTTTATTATCTCTCAAGTAAGGAACTTTCCACTACATAATTTCACATGCATCCTGAGAAAAACCATTTCTTTCAAATTGTTTCTTGTTTTGATAGTCAAGTCAGCAATGCATGTTTTAATTAAAGGAGGGAAAACTTTGTATTAAGGAGACATTACTTATTTTGCATAACTTTATCAGAGGGCTGTTAAACGTGGGTTTTTTGAGGGAAACATTTACCTTGAACTTGCAAAGCAAAAATGAATACAGATCAAAGTAGCAGATTTCACTCTGAAAGATACATTACTAAACTATGCCCTATTCTGCAGTCAAAGGTCCTTAGTAGTAACGGGTCAGGAAAAAAAGTATAAAGGAAGAGGCTGAAACAGATAATCCTGTCTTTTTTTACAGTCCCAGAGTACTATGCGATTTTGGGTGTTTATTCATCAGCTGCAGAGAACACTGAGCTCTTATCTGTTTAATTCCACAGAAAGTAATCATCTCTTACTCCTTTATGAATACAAAGCTAAAATCATTATGACTTATTCCGTCAAATGCTATGCTGTAAATGGAAAAATCTCTGAGAAAGGTCAGTTGCAAACAGTGCTGGTTGTTTGTGATATTTTCTATATAACAGGCTAAAAGACACATCTAGGCATTTATGTAATTATTTCTGTGTGTTTTAATATCTAGTTTAATGACCGTTAAAGTAATTCTGAGCATTCTTATGGTAAAGATACACTTTACAAGTTCAGTAAGAAGAAGCAAGCCAGTAGACTCTATGTTACAAGCATGTTAGTTTTCTCTTCTTTTATTTGATTTGTGGCTACTCTCAAGGCCCCTCCAGTGCATGTACCATTTTTATTAAAATTAATGCAAAATGACTCACAGAGTCTAAATTAATTACAGTGATGCATATTCTGTTCTAAGCAAAAATTAAGTCTATTCATGCTTGTTCATGTTTGCAGCATAACAAATCAAAATAAAAAAAGCCCCTCCCCATGCTCCCCAAAGATAGCACTGCTTACTGCTGGTTTGAAGTAATGATAAAGAATTGCAGAATTCTGCCCCTGAACCACTAAAACTGAAGCAGTCAGTTGCAGGCTTTGCATCTACATTTAAGAAAATTCATTATAGTGTGATACATTTAGATTGGGAGGAAAAATCTTTTCTGAATACAATATATAGAGACTTATGTTTTTCTAATTTTCAGCAAGGCAAGATGCTATTATTATTTTCCCAACATCAAGTGCATAGACAAAACAATGCTTTTTCATGTGCAGAGAGGAGAATGAAAACAGCATAGGTTGCCTAAAATTCTTCTGCTATTTGCTTTCTCACAGTTGTATGCATCTACTTTGCTGCTGAAGACACATAAACTCACAGACTGGTTTTAACCTGAGCGTCACATGAACTGTAGTTTGAAGGTTTAGACTGCAGACATGTAAATTGGCAAGTTCACACCCAGACTCTTTAGCAAATGTGTGCAGGAAAATCTGTGCTCCCCAGCCAAAAGGCATTCCACTTCCTAACACATACCAGTTCCTCAAATGTTTTTAGATGTCCCTTGTATATATAAATACAAAGACCACAAAGACTGGGGCAACTGATTGGAAATGAAAATAGGACAAGTATAGATGAACACTGAACATAGATTAATGAAGCACAAAAACCTTCCAATTGTTTAACAGTAACCTTTATAAGTGCAAAGTAACCTTTATACTTAGAAACTATTCCATCAAGTATATAATTGAAGAAATTTATTAAGAACAAAAAAAATTTAACTGCTTTGCAAATAAATTGGAAACATAAAGTTTAACTATGCCAAACCCATTCTTTCTTGCACATTTTTGTCTTGCTCTACATAGCAGTGTCATTACTAGTGCAGCCTTGCAAGAGCTTAGAGTGAGTAGAGATAAAGAAGGCAAATGGACAGTGACAGCCATGTAATCCAGTGTCTGATTGCTTTTCCACATGTCACTGGTGAAACACACAACTCTCCCCTCAGCCTCTGTGAAGGTCTACAGTACTCAGACTCGTTCAGTCAAATGCTGTCCATGCAGACAAACAATGTCTTGAAGGAATCTTTTGCTGAGATTATGCTCTCTGGAAATGTTTTGACACCACTATCACTCATCATTAAAAATTCATCTGCAAGCCTGAGCTACAGATATGAGTTAGGAAGAGCTCAAATTGAAACAAACCTTAAACTTTTCATTGTGAGTTGAAAACATTAGAAATATTTTTGTCAATAGTTTTTCAAAAATATTTGCTCCAAATGGTTGATTGCTTTTGATCACTCCTAGAAGCTGAGCTCTATAAAACTGTAGCAAAGAATTTGCAAGAGAGCTACCACCTTTTCTGTTTGTGCTCCATTAATCAAGCCTCATGTAATTTTCCCTTTTTTTGACAAATTTTGTTTTAAATTCAAGTAATGTTAGTCTACTCTTTTTTAAAAAAAGAAAGGATTATTCAGTATAGTATTGGTGTTTGGGAACAAACTGTTTCCTGTTAACCTTTTTCATCATCTATATAAGAATTTAATGACTGGCCAGTCTCTTGCTTTTAAGATTGCTCTTAATATTCTGCAACTGCATCTTCTCAAAAGCAAACAAAAGAGGTTAAAAAAACTACGTGTGAAGTAGTCCTGGTGCATTTTGTATTGCCAGCAGCAGACAATAATAAGTTTTGGTGTTTTTATAAATGTGCCAAGTAAGATAGACCTGGTTCTTCAAAGTATTAGACCACAGCTACTAACTTTGCATCCTTTCAAATCCACTGAAGCTTACCTAATGTGAAGCTGGAGGAAGGATGTGAAATGTAAATTTGTATATTTCTAGGGATTAAAATGTGTGCCTCATTTTGTAATTTAGTACATTGCATAAGCCACAGCAAACATCAGTCTTAATGAGAAGAAAAAGAAAAAAGTGGAGTAGCTCTTTTTATTCTTCATTTGAGGAAGATTGTCCATCCTTTTTCCTTTTCTACCCTTCAACAGATACCATGGTTTACAGAGTGAAATAATAAGAGCTGCAGAGAAAACTGCTGTGGCTCTTCAGTAGAATATAGGCTATCTAAAACAAATTTTTAAACACAGCATAAATCAGTTACTAATGAAGAAGGCGAATCTTAAAAATATAATCTTTTTTTTTCTGATAGAAAAAAGTGTCATGTTTGGCATCAGTTTTTCTTTTTTCTCTCTTTTCAATATTTTTATTTCTCCTGCTCTGTAATACAGGTGCTGATCATGGTACTAAAAATGCAATATTAAATATGAAAACTGCTTTTGTTGCCACAAGAATATAAATTTGTGAATTGGTGATGTTTTGTGTAGAAAAACATACTTTTGTGAGTCACAGCAGAATAAGGACAAACCATGCCTGGTAACAGACCGCATGTTCAACATTGTCTCCAGTTGGCTTCCATCCAGGTGAAGGATTTTAACTGAAACCCCGTGCAGCTGCTTGCTGGGATGAGCACTTGTGGGCACACAGAGGCCGCCAGAGCAGCAGAGCCCTGCAGTGACCCAGGGCAGGGGTGCCAGTGTGGTACCAGGGGGCTGCTCTGTGCACCTCTGCTCTCTCTGATCCTGAGGCACCAGCCTCAGCCCAACCCCAGCCCACATCTTCTGTGTGCCCATGGAGGCCCTTTTCAAATGCCCGACTGTCCCCAGGCTGTGGCAGGGCCACCCTCCACCAGCCCAGCCTGGCAGAGCTGTCCTGTGCTGCTCCTGCCCCTGTGAAGCCTCCAGAGAAAGCCCAGAGGGAAGAAATGTGCACTGTCTTTTGACCTACAGCCAAAAAATCTCCCTTTCATGTCCATCTTTTATCCCTGTCCTGCCCGCAGTTGCCTGAGTCTTGGAGCAGCAAGAGCTTGAAGCTCAAGAAGCTTCTTGGATTTAGGAAAATTCCTACTCTGATATTTCCTTTGATTTAGAGAATGAGAGATTCATTTCTTTGCACATGAAGTAATGATGTAGAAACTCTTTCAAGCAGAAGTTTTTCCTTTCCTGAAGAGCTTCATCAACATTAGCATTAGACATTTTCATAAATGTAAAATAAGCCACAGAATGCTGCTCTATCCTATTTTCATTTTAAAAAGTATCTACAAAGCAACCAACAGCTGTTATTATAAAGTGGTTTCTTGCAGCATGGCCTTTACCTCTTAACTTGGTGACAAGATAAAGGAAGCTAAATTTTAGACCTGTATTTGTGTGCACATTGTTTTTCTTTTCTTAGTAATATAACACTCCTAACAGTAATAGGGTTTGTGATTACATTTTGAGACTCTCCATCTATTATACTGGCTTCCATTTCTATTAAAAATATATATTTTTGGTGGGTTTTATAGCTTAGCAATGAAACAGTCTCAAAACAGCTTTTTGTTTCTCTTTTTTTACAAAATGTCTTAGCTTGAGAATTACACTTTTCTTAACCATATATTTAAAATAATATAATAATTATTTAACAGCTTGAGTGCAGCAAAAGTTACCATTTTCTAAGTACTAGAATTTTAAAAACAAATCTAAACTCAAACAACAGGTTTAATTCTCAAGTATACAGGGCTATCAAAACATGTAGATCTTATTTTTAGTGCTCCACACATCTGACAGTGCTCAGTGTGGAGTGGTTAATAATTTACCTCAATGTCCACAGTGCAAAAAAATACAGAACAATTTCATATTAGAAGTAATTCCACAAATTCTTGTCACATAATTCTAGCACAAACCTTTCCACTGAGTAAAATAGTTTTCTAACATGAAATTTTTTCTTGTTTACACAGAAACAATTCAGACTCTCAGATATCCTTCTAAGAATAAAAAAAACCCTCTCTGAAATATTTGATTTTCAGTAAGGTCAGTTCTGAAGTTTGCAGAACTGACTTGATTTTTACATTACACAGATTGGTTGGATTCAAACAAAATTTAATAGTTTTTAAAAGGGATATGGATGACCAGATAGTTATATGTGTGCACATATACATATCTATATCTACATATATATGTATGAATGTATGTAGATAAATAGGTTTAAATATATAAAGAAATATATACCTACACAGGACCTGGTAATTAATAATTGGTCTGCTACTTCCAAGTAATGTGAATATGCATTTTGAATTTGAATATGCATTTTATTCCCAGTGTTTTTCAAGGGTGGGTGATTGAAATAGTTCAATTTAATTTACAATTAAGCAAAAAAACCAAAAACATGTAAGAGTACAAATGTGATGAGTAGTTGAGCAAAACTGCCTTTCAGGTGTTTACTGGAGAGAGCTCACAGGGAGGTAGAATGAGGCTTGATCTTGTTTTATGGTATGGTGAGTACAATATTCAGAAAAACAATAATTTGCATTTAGTTAGCATCTGATGTAAATGTAGTCATTATTGTCTTCTTCTAAGATGAGCAAATATAGACTTTAGCTCACTGCCCAGTCTTAAGGAAGAGATGTCCGGCGTAGCTGGCAGCAGCCATTCTGCCACCTGAGCTTAGGGGCACGACCCTGGCTGCCCCTGCTGCACCTTCCCTGACAGAGGCTGTTCTGCACAGGCTCGTGGATGACAGCAAGGGGAGGTGTTTTTTTGTTTACCAACCACACTCTTTGTACAAGGAGGAGCTGTTCAAGACTCTCAAGCAGGTTCCATGTGAATCTCTTCTGTGTTTGAAGGGTTACAAATGTGCTCCACCCGCCATGCCACATTAATCAGCTGTTATTCCTTCAGGATCAGCCTGATCTCAGAGAAAAACCTGGGTTAAGAACCATTTTGCTGTGCCCAGCACTTTCCTGCCACTAACTGTTCTCCCTCTCCATGGCCATCGATGCATTATGATCTTCAACCCAGAGGGTCCAGGTGCCTCCATAAAATGCAGCAGGAACCTGGGCACCTTGCTCAGGGCACAGAGAAGCTATGGGGACCAGATGCCTAACTGTTATGTGCTGCCATTCTCACAGTTGTCGCAAATAAGTGCATTGGTGGATCTAGCTGGTCATGATTAATTTAACTTTACGCCCCTGGTTATTGAATAAACATTTTATTATGAACAGAAGAAATCAGATTTAGAAATTAAGCTGCTTCCTATGAAAATCTGTGTGTGCATAGGAAAAATTCTGGAGACAAAACTGGACAAAGAAAAAAGTAATGTCCTTACAGTTAACATATGTACACTGTACAGCCCATTTTCCCATTTCCCTTTGACCATTAAAACATTTCAATGAATTATACATAGAGGAGTGAAATCATTTTAGCATCTCCAGTGGAACTAGCCCTCCAGCAAAGAGCAGCAATGAAGCTTCTCTTGCTTCATAGCCTTGCATACAAACAATCAAGACAGGAATGCTTAGTAATGTGGAATATACAGTGTTTAGCTCCATAGGTATTCAGTTCAGATTTTAAGAACAGAAAAGTGGATGTATGTTTGTAAATGAACTCTGTTCAACATGAAAATAATCTAATAGCACAGATGAACTTTCAATCATTAGTGCCAAATGAGGATACCTTTAAATCCATAAGTTTCAATTCATTTGCACAGATCAAGAACAAAGGAAGTTAATTGTTAGTGTAAATTAACTGTTAATTAAATTGTTAGTGTAAATTAATAGTGTAAATTAGAGCAGACGCTCCCAACAGCTTTTTTCTTTTGGCTCATTAAGCCCTGAGTAGGCTGCACTCTGTAGAGGTCATTAAGCAGAACTGTGGGGAAGGTATTTTTTGTGGCATTTTGTGTGGCACAGTGACTCTCAGGTGCAGGCAGGGCCCTGTGCTCAGGGGAACTCCTCCATCCCTGCCCTGTGCTGGCAGAGGCACTGCTCAGAGAGGCAGACAGGAGCAGGGTGGTGCAACAGGAGTCCATTTCTCTCCTGTGTTTGCTCAGGAAAGCATTGCTGCTCCAAATGACACTTAAGCACGTGTTTAAGTTCTAGTGGGACATAATAAGGAGCTGGAAATGTGGGCCTAAGTGTTTTCCTGAATAGAGTCCAAAACTGAGTAGGTCATGGGTGAAATCTTTCCCGGTTGTCTGTTCTGCCTGCATCACTACTTGCAGCTGCCTCCCCAGGGAATGAAATGTCGTTCTATGTCTCCAATAAAATGCTATCATTTCCAGGTTTCCTCAGAGATCAGAAAGAAGACTGAATTTCATCCAAAAAAGAGTCTGAGGGAGGTTACAACCAAAATAAATAAATTACAGTGTTAAATACAGTTAATCCTTTTCCGTCATTTTAGAGGTGTCCACTTGCCTAAGTGGCTATAACTTCAGAACAAAGTATGATGGGGCCAAGTGTTCACTTGCATGCTATATTGCAAAAATGAAATAGATGGGATAGGAATTTCATCTTAATTAGATAGCTTTTAGTTGCAATATTGGAGCACTGAATGGAATGCATTTTGCTAACAACTTCCTCTTTTAATCCTAGAGAAACTTATTTCCGTTTGTACAAACTATTTGGGTTATTTGAGTTGTTAATGGACACCCCATTCTGAAACACTTGATTTACAAAATCTCTTAACCTGACTACATACAATTCACATAATGCACTGTGTGGCCACGAGACTTCTGTGACATGGATCAGTTAGGGAGCAGCAGGTCACTACAGAAAACGTAGTTCCAATGTCACAAACCTGGCTCTTTAAAATCCTTCATTGATTTTTCAAATGAGGAATAAAAGTAAGGAATTTAAGGGAGAAGATCTTTAAAACAAATAGCAGCAGACTTCTACACACATACCATTGTAAGATGAACTGTTTTAATTAAAGGGGTCATAGTTACAGGCTTGTTTGCTCATGCCGTTTTTGGAGAAAGGAATAATGAAGTACAATCTCATCTTCTGATCACCCATCTCCCAAATAATCTTAAAGTCTTTCAGAATATTTTGGGCTGCAGTTGTCATTAAATAAACAAAGCTGAAACATGGCTATTTATCACAGCATGTATGCTTCCATTTACCACAACATTTGTAGTATTTGTCATTCTCAAAAAGGAAAAAATGAACACTTACTACTATCAATAACCTAGTGCCCAGTTTTTAGTGTCCTCTGTCTGTTGACAGTGCTCTGCAGTGTTTCATCACCACAATCTTTGCTGCAGTTAACATACAACACAAAAGTTCAAAATGTATTGGTGTGTTAGATCGCTGCACTATAATTACCATTTGTCTTACGTTGTGAGCAAGGGAGAAAATAGAAAGGATTAAACAACTATTTTCTTCAAAGGTCCTGCAATGTTTTCTGTAAAAACTGGCAAAATTACCCATGCCTATAACAATAAAATGCTATACTTACTTGATCAAAATAATTATAGGAAAATATGACATTTAAAGTTGAAATTGTTTCAAGAACCACTTTCAAAAAGTATTATATTAAAGACAAATCAATACTCTTTCTACTGTCTTCAGGCAAGATCTTCCAGACCTGAGATAATTGAGTATTTGAAGAACCACAAATCACATATTGATCTGAAGAATTTAGATACAGTGCTGAAGAGAATGTGTTCCCATAACAAACTGCCATGTGTTGACACTATTGCTGCCTATTTTTATTTTTCTCAGCAATTTTAGGGCTCATCTAGTAGCTACCAAATTGTGCAGCCAGTGGCATTGATAATATTGTGAAAGTCAGAACATTCATAAACTTATTTTCCATATAGTGTTGTTGATGTACACACACAGTAAAAATGAAGACTGGCTAATGTGTTATCCACTGAGTTAAGGCATAACAGAACAAGACATATGGTAGAAATCTGCAACAGCTTCCCTTAGAACTGTCTAAAGGTGAGAGGAAGAAAACAAAAATAAAAAAAGGATTGTATTGCAGTGAACAGCCTTACTTTTGGCCTTCTGTGGCACAGTATTTTTTTTTTAATATGTGAATTTACTTCTACACATATGTAGCTAAAATCCTGTTACTTCAACTTCACTTATCATTTTATTGCTGCTTTTCATTTTTGTCAAAGCATATATAAGTTTCAAATTATTCATTATGTTTACTGAATATATATTCAGTGGTTAAAGAGGGCTTAACAGATAATTTTATATTTTAGATAAAAAATGTATACTATAAAATGGATTTTTAAAACCTCATTTGAAAAAAAACAAAACATATTCTCTGCATAAAAGCAGGAAGGCAAACCAGCAAAAACATTAAGAGTACCTTAGGGATATGCAAAAAAACTTTGAAGAAATGTCAAGCAGAAATAGAAAAAGCGATGAAAACCCCAAATGAAGTCTGGTTAGCTATCCAGGTCTCTCAGTGTCCTGAAGTCCCTTGTGTTTTCTGGACCTCCCTAGGGTGTCTGTTTTGTGTTTCATATTCACACTTGGAAAAGGGCAAATATGCCTCACTTTTCTGTAGCTTACAGCAAGGCATCAAGGCTCAGCTGTACAAGGTCTTCTCCAAGAGCTGCCGTTCCCGGAGATCGATCTCCACATGATCAGAACTCTAAAGCTGCAGTAGGAGATCTGTTACCTCTCCATCTCCACAAAGCATTTTCCAAGATGTGTTATTTGCTATAAATCAGGAGGTGATTTGGGACCTAAAGTTATTTCAATTATTATATAAGCTTTATTGCAAAAGAGTCACAGATATCCTGTCTTTTATCTACATTAGTAGTTTATCTCTGAATTTTCCTCTGTGACCCAAAAAGTCCAGAAGAAAAAAGTTCAAGTATTGAATGCAATACATGCGATTTCCATTGTTGGTATCATGATGTGTGTAGTGGGTTTGGTTTGTAACTGGGCAGAAACACCAATTTAGTGTAGTGGTTTGGTCCAAAATACTCATTACTGTTTACCTTCTGTGAGATAAGAATTAGGAGAAACACAAAGCAGGCACCAAACTTGAAAGAATATAAAGAAGTTTATTAACAAAGAAGAAAAAAAATCATACCACACCTTCAGAACACTTCTACTCCCACCACCTTCCTCCTTTCTCCCACTGACAATGTAAAAAGACAACCCTTGAGATGTTCCGTCTGTTTACCACTGCCATAATAGCCTTGTTCAGTCCATTTAGGAAGAGAAGTCTCTCTTGTCCATGCTATGAAAACATTATCACAACGAGACAGCCGCCCGGGTTGGTTCTCTGCTCGCATGTGAGTCCCTTCCCATGACTTGCAGCTTTTCCCACAACTGCTTTCGAGGGTCCACTCTTGAATTACCAGGATACAATTTTAAGGTTGAGCTGTTCAGAAACAAAAGTTCTCTTCACCCATCTCTGGGAGCATTTCATCTCTAAGAATAGAGGCCCTTCTCCTTCCCTGGGAGCAAAGGGTCCTCCTCATCTTCATCTTTAGGACTATCTCTGGGAGCATCTCTAGGAACTGAGGTTTTCTCCTTTTCCATTTGGAGCAAACGTCTTCATTGCTTCCATCTCTCCCTGTTCAAACTTCTCATGAAATTACAGCTGCTTCAGCATCTGCCTATCTCAGTGCAGATGCTTCTGCTCTCCAAGACTGAATGTGGATGCAGTGCTGCAGATACTTAAAACTACATTTTTTCAAGTGTGCTGTCACAATTTTTCATAATAATTTATAAATTTTTAAAAATATATATTTAAATAGCTATTAAAAAGGCAAACAAGTTTTGGTTCAATGTCATTAAATGTTCATTCCACTGAAAATGACAATTTTATCCAATTGTTATAAAATATTTTCCTTACATGAAAATTTGGTTAATAAAAACTCACAGTTATTCATATTTAAAGTCAGCAGATTTGAGGAACTGTCCCTCGTTGTAATCTTTTGCCTCAAATGTGTTGTCCACTCCCATCAGACTGATCTTATTGAACAAAGACTGACTAATTGAAAGAGATTGTATGTAGGCCATGGAGACGTCATTAGACGATATGATAATATTCTAGAAGGTTGTCTCTTGGAAATACTTAGCTCATTAATTTTAAGGGCAAATTCTGATACAATATCAGAAACTTATACAGGAGAATTCAAATAACTTTGTGATTTTACTACTATGGCAAAAGTACTCTGGACAATCAAACTAGCTTATATTTGGTGCATTTTTCTCTTGGGTGCAGAGTGTCAGATAAAACAGAGTACTGTGAAAATTCTGTGAATTCATGGTAAAATAACTAAAATTTCCAAAATTTCACTGATATTCTTAATGCCTGTAAGGACCACCCTATATTTAGTATAACAGTCAGGTTTATTATCAATTACGTACACGTTGGAGCTTGGATAAGTGAAAATTAATCTTAGCAAAAGTGGAAAAAAGTTGTTTAAACAAAATTTTTTTGCAGTTCCGTCACTCAGAACTATTCTCTTTCCTTAAATTCTTAATTCTTGTATGACATCTGACACCAGTTTGCAATTACTTTTTTAGAAATTTGGAGAATGTGAATGTAGGTTATTCCTAGTAAATTGGGAAGACTGTGCTTAAGACACAATGGATGGGAAGAAGGGAAATGCAAGCTTATTTTTTCTGTAAAAATATGTTCTATTTTTTGAGGTGATCAAAGTCATGGCAGAGTCAACAGAGTGAGGACTAGGACTCGTATTCTGTCACAAATAGGATAAAATTCCCACATCTCAGGTCTAGTCTGACTTCCCCTGGACAGAACCTTCATTCAGCTTCTACAGATGCTGGGATGCATAAGGTTTTAAGCTCATGAGCTTGTGGGGAGTTCTGTATGTAAGATCTAGGCTTTGAGGCTGCTTTAATGTTCTCTGTCTCTCCATAGGACCACTGTCAAAAGATTTTTCATCTCCCAAAAAGCTTTGTTTGGTCATCATTCGGAGTTTATTAATAGTAGATTTATGCACACCAAGATATCCTAAAAGTATATATTGGCAAGCAAAGAAAGGCTTTTGTCTCCAACCAGCATGGGTACAGCGATTTTTACTATTAGAGACAGAATTGGCGCAACGCAGCTGCACTGAGTCCTTCTTTGCACCTCTATCTCATGCAGGCTGGGATCACCAGGATCCTTAAAGTAGGGGACTTTAAAGATATTTTCTTATGGCATGTCAGTTCTCTTTTGTTGTAACCAGCATCACTACCAGGGTATTTACAATTTTGCCCCATCCTTTCCAGCACCACAATTTTTGAATATCTTTTCTGTGTAACGCTGAGCAGTGTGAACGCACACCTGACAATCCTGCAATGCAGATACATGTGGGATCCCTGAGCCAGGGTAATTTATTCCTGCCCTCCACGGACCACATTAAGCAGGAAAGCTGTCTGATGATTTGGAAACAGTTGTAGCGACTGGATGTATCATACAGTTCAAAAGAAACTGAAATGCCAACATAATGGATAATTGAACAATGTCTAACCATCGGGGGAAATGCGTTCTGACAGGAGGCAGATGATATTTGGAATTATATTATTCCATAGGAAGACAGAAATTCCTATTTTTAAAGAGAATTGCAAATAAGAACGTGTAAGAAATATGTGCTTTCACTACAACATGATTCAAAATGGTGTGAAAGAAGAATGGAAAACATAAACTCTACAGCAGAGGGAATTTATATATTTTTTGGCAAATAGGACCATGCCTGTACCATTTTGGTTGAATATGAAAATAGAAAAGAATGGATTTTTAAAGTTAAATGTTTGGGTTTGTTTTTTTTTAATTTAAAATCTATGTTTTTATCAAGCCTACAGAAATATTTTTGCATTCTGCTTAAATGAATCAAGATTTTTAAAATTTCCATTTCTGCTTGACCTAAACTTGATTTTCCCACTATTTTTTTTCTACTTTTTTGTTTGTTTGTTTTTCATTTTGTTTTGTTTTGCATAGACTTTGGTATTTACACATTTGTAGGTAATTTTTTTACTTTCATAACCAAGCTTTTAATTATAGCTCGATAGGTAGTAAAACTTGAAAAAAAACAGAAATTAAAAAATAATTGAACAGTCTTCATCTCTCTTCAAGGAGTATTCGTATGTCACTCTACCTCTGGTTTATTTCAATATTATAACTGTAACAGTCATTCCAAAAAGAATAACCTCAGTTTTAAGGTGCTTTTTTGCCCCAGTGTCTTATAGTTGATACTGGGTCCATTGTCCATATAAAGGAGAGAAAACTGTCAGTCAGTGTGTGACCCTGTGCAGCTCTGGTTTTGCACAACTTCTCAAATGATATTAATATCAGTTCAATGTCACATACAAAATTTTCATGTCACAAACTGGTCTGAACTAACTTATTATATTTTCTATTATTCTCTTCCACTCTTCTTATTGCAAGTCTTTTTCATTATGTGTATCAATATTAAATTATTTATTTAAAAAAAATTTAAAGCATTGAAAATAATTTTTATGTTTGGGACTTTAATTCTTACTTCTTCTCTCATTACCTGCGATGTTTTGCCTAAGGCTTCTGATTATAGTAGAATAAAAGACTCTAAAATAAACTTATTTTTTACAAGATAAAAAAGAATGTGAGTATTTCTGATCTGAAAGCTTATCAGATTTCTCACTGTTTTCAATACATGCTTCTGCTGTTGGTAAGCAGCAGCTGTTTTTTGACTGAATCTCAGTTAGAAGCCAGTATCACAAAGCAATCACCCTGCATGTGGTGCAAGAGTAGCTGGAGTTTTGTTTCTTCTTGCACAAAAAGCATCCATAAAATTTCAGTCTAAAATTAAATTAATTTTAGACTAAGAAGGATAACAATAAGAAAAAAAAAAAGGCTTCAGTTGGTGAATAGCTATCATTAATAGTGCGAAGACAAGTTCTGGAAGCTTAATGGTAATCATAGCAAAGAAAGGATTTCCCAAGAATATTTTCCTGCTTCATCCCGTGTACAAATGGCAAGACAGGCAGAGACCACGAAAAAGGTATCCTTGCCACTACTAGAACTTTTTTTTTCTTTTAAAATGTACATCAGCTTTACTGAAACCTATAATGGTAAATTTAATAATGTGTGCGTACAGAGTAAAGGAAAATTATGCAGCTTCACAATGTAAATATGACCAAAACTTAAAATCTGTTGGTTTGGACCACCAATATCTGAGACATAAAACAAAAATAAAAACCCCTCTAAATATCTTTGCACTGAGAATACCTAGGATTAAATGTTTATGCTGCTTTAAGGTAACTGAAAGATCTTTATCTGATGAATATTGATGTCATTCAGCAAATGATTTTCAATTGCAAAAGAAACATCAGATCATTGATGTTGCTATTTTAAAACTAGACAAAAAATAATATTAAGGACAAAGTAATAAATGCAATGGAATTCTATTCAAGCTCCTACTGGATTTTATAAATTCTGAAAGTTAAATATTGGCTTTCCAGGCAGGTGTTCCAAGTTCTCATGACTCTGATTCATATTCGCTTTAATATTTTGGTTTGTGGTTTGCCATACTCATTACTGCCAACTCCTTACAGCTATTCTCCAAAATGTTTTCTCATAAGGACATGAAAGGTTTCAATTATACAATTTCGAGAAAAAATATACTAAAAAGATAACAAGGGTGATAAACACAGTTACCCATACAAAGCATGTATAACATCAAAATGATTCTGAGGAAAGGTATAGAAGGCTAAATCTCAGAGAATATATCAATAAATACAGAATAACATGATTGCATTTAAAAATATTCTTCATGATCTTGTCTGTAACTGCAATCTCTCCAACTCTGACTGTATATCAGAAAATTGCAGCAAGATATCCTGAGTAAAATCACTTTTTTAGAAGATGTTATGGCTTAAGTTCAAAATTTCTTACAGCCCCTATCTATTTACAGAATTCAGGATACTTTTATTCTATATTTTAAAAAAAAAAGTTTTATTTGTATAAGATTGGGATCAATTAGTCTTTCTAGTTTTCTGTGGGATATATTTAGCCAAAATGGAAGGGGGAACTTAGAAGTGGATATTTAAAAAAATGTATTCTGGAGGGAATATCAATATGCTCTTATCCTAAATCTCATCCCAAAGCAGTCTGGCTACAACAGTATAAAAGTTAATGCAGAGATGATTTTGTTTCCTGTCTCCATCTTTAAAGAGTTCTTGTAAAACATTTCCATACATTCTTGTGTTTTTGTTCTGATGTTAACTTGGTCAGATACCGCTCATGTTTAGATCTTGGTGTTCTTCTTCTCTCACTCAATGCATATTTGTATTTCTCAAAGATATTCTGCTCTATTTGAAATCACTCTTTGAGTCCAAAGAGAAATCTATGTAAACCAGAACAGAGTCAGAATAAAGTGCTAAATTCTCTTTCCCAGCTGATGATTGGCCCTTACTGATGCCACAGAATTTGACTTCATGTACATTAGTTTTGTACACAAAGATAATATTTGCTTTTATAAGAAATATTATATGAACCAGAAAAAAGTTTAGATATCAGTACTCTGAACAAATTAGCATAAACATAGAAAAACAAATACTTCAAACAGTGTTTTTGCAATGAAACTTTCAAAAAATGTAATGTCTTGTGAGGAAAGCAGTTTACACAGGAGATTCTTTTTTTCATGATCTTATTTTATAATCAAATGAGTTAAAGAATATACTTCAAAAAATTTGTGTGAAAAAAATTCTTTATTCCTCTTTAGAAAGGGGGTAAAGGCACACACCTTCAGTATTTTTACAGCTTTTTTCTCACAGATCTCTTTGTGAGTCAAGCCTAATACTTTCACACAGCACAGGGAAGTGCTAGTCAGCATACTGTGTTGTAAATAACTTAAAATGAGAAGTGAATTAAATGGGATTATTTTTCACTAACGTCTTTAAGCATTCAATTGGTCGTGAATACTAGAAATCAGAGAGATCAAATGTATGTTTTCTGGTTCAGTGACTTCACTTTACAGAATTTCTTTCATATCAAAAGGGGAAACGGTCAAGTTGACTCAGAAAATACTATGGGAAATAAAGTTGAAAAGAAGCAATTCTTTTGTCAGCTGGTCTTCTAAACAGCAGTAAAGACAGTCATTTTTATCTTATATTTGTGTGCTAATCTTCATGAGACTGACCTTGAGCTCGGCTGGTTAGAGCCTGGTGCTAATAACACCAAGGTTGTGGGTTCAATCTTGTATGGGCCATTCACTCAAGAGCTGGGCTTGATGATCCTTGTGGGGCCTTCCAACTCAGAATATTCTGTGGTTCTATGATCAAGTCAGAAACAGTAGTGACTTCTTCACGGTCATATTTTTAATTGTTTATGAGTGGTGACATGGGGCTAGACTTAGACTTTCATCCCAGTCATAAAGCAGAGGGACCCATTGTAGAGGCAGTCCCAAGAACAGTTTTGGAAATTAATCATGTGAATGAATCTTCTTTAGAGATCTGGGAAACAGTGGTTTGTAGCTGGGTTATGCTGCCAATAGATAACTTTTTCTGCACCTTTTCCTTCTCTTGGTTGGACAATGTGGTCAGCAGAAAGAGTGGAACTACATCTCTCTCAACTCTCTCTCATCTTCCTTCCTCTCCCAACCCATATTTAATGACTGTGTTCCAAGAAGTTGTCACAAGAGCAGAAAGGAAATTCTTCCATTTTATGATCCCCTTTAAAAAGATGCTTAATTAAATTCACAGCCCAGGCTCTGTGAGGCCTCTTTCAATTCTAATATTGGCAAGGAGGTGAAATAATATCTTTGTTCCACACATTTCAACCTTTTATTCCTTCCTGGTGCCAAAATGCAAAGTTTAAAATGGTGTGCAGTGGCATGCAGCTGTGAAAACAGAATGATTTCTGGACATGATTACACTGAAAACCAAATTTGTTATCTACTCTCAAAGGTGACTATTCAGTGCATTTTTTTTCCCTTACCCACTTAACCTCTGAAATGCAATACATTTACAGAAAAAAATTCCAATCATTTAGCATCTACTGCCTCTATTCCTTTGTGTGCTTTTCCGCATCCCCAGTGATCAATGCTAAGTATTTTATCAGATTCAAGACTGTAATAAACAGTGGAAATAGAGTGGCTTCATCTTATCCTAGTCTCATTTATACTGAGTAGGATAAGTTAAGATGTGCCTAATGTAATGAAACCATCCTCATCAAAATATTTAGAGTTTAATTTTTGAGTCATTACAAGGGTATTCCGTGCAGTTCTGAGGGAAAATCAATTTTGCAGGAGTTTTTGCATCATTTTCTATCACAGTGTCTAGGTGGGAAATGCAATATACATCTGAGCATTGTGGTCCAGCCCTATTCTGTAATTTTTTTACTATGTTTGTAGATATATTTTCATCAAAACCACCCTGAAGTATGTTAATTTTTGTCATTTTTTTCATGGTTTAGTAGAAACAGAAAAAATGGGATCCACATACCTGAGAAAGACATTTAAATATCCCTAAGATAAACAAGTTCAATTTTAAAATTGTAATCTGTTCAAAACAGGTGATGACTAAACACTTTTACTAATTGTATAACTATGTATCATTTAAATAATCATATAAATACAGTTGATTAAGAATGACTGATCTTTAAGAAACCAATCAGAGTAACACAACCAAAACAACACTGAAAGAAAAGAGGCAAAATGTTGCATTGCCACAAGGAGTTTCCAAATGTGCTTACATGCATGGATTCAAGCACTGCAAATCTAAATCTAAGAATAAGCACATAAATAATTCCTGCTGATTACAGCAGAAGTGCCCATCTAGGGAAGGCAAATGGATTCTACCTTACGTCAGCTATTCAAATCAGCAGTGACAGGCTTTGCTTATACCCATTCCAATAATAAACTACATTTACACTGAGCTCAGCCCCCAGGAATTTCCTCCAAACCACACAATGGAAAGTTTTGTATCTCCTTTATGTCCACGCAAGTCCCCCGATGTCTTACAGAGGTAAAGATGCAAATGTGCCTGAATAATTGAATTTATTCTGAACAGGAAGTAAAGTCAGCATACGGAAGAAGGCATGTGTAGCCAGGACTGCTCAGTGCATCCCTCAGTCTACTACAGTCTTCCTCTTACTAAGATGCTTAGAGTGAGAAAAAGGTACAGACCTGTGTCTACAAGAAATAATTTCATGAAGGTATTTCAGGCCTTTGAAGCCTTTTCAATATGATTTTTTCAGGTTTTTTGAACCGTTATAATAAAAATAATATATAAAACATTATAAATGTTCCACCAGAGCCATGGATGCATGCTGTCATTAAACAATGGCCTTTGAAAATATTCTGTGGTTTTCACCTCACAGGAAAGGATAATAAATATATAAGTGGATGTAGTGAACACCAAACAGAAGCTGCATTAATTTTTAAAATTTTTGCATCAAACAGAGCTTCAACACTAACGTTAAAGCAATAGGGGAGAGAAGGGAATGAATTACTTTCATCTTCCAGAAGTTGCTTAGTTTCTTGGATTTCAGTCTGAAGACCCTTTATAAGTTATAATTTTATAAATATCTATATTAAATAAATATAGAGAACTTGAGTATCTTCTCGAACTTGAGTAAAATTCTGGTACCATTAATATCACTACATTATCTGTCACTGCCTTAAAAGGCCCAGAGTTTAGCCCAAGTATTATACTCTTAAACCACCTTAAGATACTGATTTGTTTTTAAACCTAATGTTGTAAAAGTAGCAATGTGTCATAAAAGCTGACTAATTGCAGATGATTTTGCTTTCCCTATCAATCTATGTGAATTTTCAAAAGCACATATATAAGGAAGGAGTTTATGGAAGTTATTATAAAAATTATGCCAATGTTCAGCAGCAAAACCCTGCTGCTAAAATTAGGAATCCTGTCTATATGTCAATGCTGAAAGTCTCTTTCAGGTTTTCCCATATTCTGACTACCTCAGGTAGCTCATGAACACCGTGGCAGAGCTTCCTCTCAGCTCGTTTTCCAGGAGCTGAACTTCGGAACTGTGATTTTTCCCAGAAGTGACGTGTGGGGCAATAAGTTCCTGCATAGGTGCCACATTCTCTTCCCCAGTGTGCCAGAACTTTTACTGCTGTCACCTGTGGCCCTTTAGATTTGGAGAGATGTGCTGAGTGCCTGGACACAGACGTGGTTAAGCAAACAATACGTCAAGTATTGTTCTATAGGTCTCTCACAAGATAAGATTTTTTTTTAAGTGAAACCATATATTTGTGTATATATATATATATATATACTTATGCATATATATGAATATGTATTTTGAATACTTGAGTTTAATATTTTTAGAAGCCTTCTTTCTTAATATAGTATCCTTTCAAAAGCAAATGGTACCACTACACTACAGAACAGAATTAAAAAATAATACTGGCAATAACGAGGTAGTACATGAGTAAATATATTAATAACACAAATACTTTCTTTTTGTGTGGAATATACTCAGATAAATTACTGGTTTTGTCCTCAGAAACACATATCTTCCAAATAATTTCTTTATCTAAATTCTTCATAATTACCTTTAATGACTCTATTCTTTTATCACAGTGCAAGATTTAAATAATAAAAGAATCCTAATAGACTGTAATTATTGTAATCTATCTGTAGATATTAAAAACATTTTTGAGAGGAAGGCATGTTTTAGTTACTGGTAATGCAGTGTTACTGCTGAGCTGCATTCATATTCCTCCTCCCTAATTAGGATTATAGTGTTCAAGAGTTTCTTCTTAACTTCAGCAGCTAAAGATTTACGATGAGAGTAACGTGCACACAAAGCACAGCACAAGCTCTAGTGTTCCTACAATCCCCATGCCTGATCTTGGGCTCTGTTTAGCTAACTTTGAGATTCTGAGGTACAGAACTAAAGAACAAAAGATTTAAAACACTCCAGAAAGCAAATCCTTACTTAGCTTGTCAAACTACACATACTTGTTTTACAATTTATCACAGCTGGTATTCCTGACCTGACTTCAGGCATTAGAAATCAAGAGCAGCCGTCTTCTTACCTTAGCATGTCGGCCCATAGAGGTATTTTGATGTTTCCTTTGAAATCATATCTTATCCAAAAATAATAAGTACCAATGTGTCCTGTCTTTTTCCTTAACATTTTAAATGCTGAATGTTTTTTGGGGTTTTTTAATCTCAGGTAACTTGATTTTCTATCTACATTAAATCCATCCCCTAAACTCCAGTGGTTTTAAATAAATTAAAATTAACATAAATACACATTATATGCTACTTTTACAAATGTTAACCTAAGAAAAATGTGTTACAGCACATTTTGAACCAAAATTTTATAAGACACAGCCTCAATGACTTTTCAAACATTTTAAGCCTTGTGAACGTTTTCTTCTATTCATTGAAGGCTTAAAAAAAAACAAGTGATAATTTGAACTGTGTCAGGGGCAGTACAGTTAATTATTTTACTTAAGAATGTCTGAGGGAAAATTAACTGCCAGAGTAGCAAAAGGGGCTGCTGGTAATGAGTGGTGCTGATTTGTTTGCATCAGAATCAATCCTCAAATGTGCCCACTGACACAGGACCTATAAACACCAGACAGGCACTAGAATCTATTCTTGAACAAGAGTCTGAACTAACAGCCCAGTAAGATTTTTCATTAAAAATTAAGATAACATAAAAATACTGACAGTCTTTCTCCCCAAAGGAACCTCAGTATGAGGTCTGAATCTATAATTCAAACATTAGAATATGATCACAAAAATGCATATTTTATATGTATTATATATGTATATAATAGTATATATTTGACGTATAAAATATAGAGAGAAGCTAAATAATACATCATAACGTGGTAAATCACACCTTTCAGAAATTATGGGCACCTTGGCTTGGTATCTGAATCAGTCTCCAGAGTTGATATTTGCTTACAATTCACTGTTGGGCTTTACTGCTCACTCTAATCCAACTATTTATTATTAGGGAAGCAAATGCAAAATGCTTTTCTATTTAATATTTAAGCCATATTCCTTAAGATCTGCTAATTACCTACTACACTATTTCTTTAAGGTCAAATATTTTAGGATTTGGTTATCTGCGATAAAAGTCAAAAATCCTGTTAAAATCTGAGGCACTGCCAAAGAATCAAATCCCATACATAAGAATATTCCACTTCTAGAAATTTGAAGCATAACTACAACAAAACAGAATATTGTTTGGTACAGTCTTATTTTAGACTGGATTGTGCAATGAAAATAGAAGTGGCAATACAAATAATAGCACGTGTACATTCAGTGCTAAGTTAATTTATGACCAGAATTTTCACTGTTCCAGACTTGTATAAAGGAAGTATTTCAATTCAGTTTAGTGATTTCTTTTAAATAACAAATTAATTCAATTTAATTTGCATAAATAAAGAATAAAAAATCTATGCTATAGCAAATTTCATTCTAATAATGAGGATTAATGTGATTAAACTAGGTTATATCACTATGTAGGTAGAAATTCTTCACCATAAGTAACTGAGAAGTGGAACTCAATGACTCCATCCCTTCAATTTCTTGCTGATATCCACTGTAAGTAGATTTGTAACACAAGTGAGAGAGGGTAAAGGAAGGCTTCTTCCTTAGTAAACTTGATTTTTCAACCCCCCCATTCACAGTGTTGTGGTCTGAAGCTGAGGCATCAAACTGATCTTCCAGGAATACTCTACAGACAAAACCATCTTAAATTTTACTAGCTTCCCTCAAAAAGTAAACAAAAAAATCCTCTAATTTCATTTTTCTCATGACGTATTTCGTCCTTCATGCAAACCCTTCATTTGGTACCCTAAGATTCAGGAACCTGCTGTTACTCCAGCAATTACTGACCTCAGTACTGTTCCTTTCAAGACAAGAAAGCTGCTGAGAAAAAATTTCCTAAAATGGGTGTCATGGGGATTAAAATAAATTTTCATGATGGAATTTGTACTCTGCTGTAGATTATCAGTATTCCTAAACGAGCATTAGCATAAAGAGTTGATGTGAAGCCTTTCCACAAAATAATTCAGGCCTGTAATAAATATTCAACACACTGGGCTTTAAAATGGTTCCATCTCAGGGGAACAAGCTGGCTCTTACTTTAGCATCAATACACCAGTTGGCAGCCATAAAGTGAAAATGATACTTCACTTCAAAAGTTGTTTCTTTCTTAGAGAAAAACCAAGCTCCTGAAGAGAGAAAAGAGTTGAGAAGAGAGAAGTTACTAAGAATCCTACATAGAAGTAAAAAGTTTACTAGTTTTTTCTTTCCATTCTTGCTGTACTATGATTTTCCAATCTTCATAATTCCTTTCATCTTAAGCCACAACTTTTTCAAAGCTCTCATCTGACTGAGGCCCCATGAATTTGCAGATAAAGTAGCCTCACTTATCTTTCCAGTTTTATAAAAAAATGAAAAAAAGAAAATAAGAATAAAACCTGGTAGTTTAATGCTGCCTTCCACAATCTTCCAGTGTTTCTTCTAACCAAAATGCCATTCCAAGCAACATTTGTATGCATTCTACAGGAAAGAATGGGAACATGTTCATGGCAGTGCTCATCATTATCTGAAAATTAATTAGGAAGTGAAATGGCAATCAGTGTGCTATTTTTCCTCCATTATAGGCTTTCCTCTTGGATGGTGGCTGTAAATGAAACAAGGAAGGCAACTATGAAGTAGAAATAGTCAAACAACTTCGTGTGACAAGTTTGAGTGTTACACTTGTCTGAGCTATAAGAAGTCAGTGGTGAAAAGGAAAGCCTCTTATGACCTCAGTGATTATCACCCATCATCTTCCTACTCATGTTCATGAAAACAAAGCTGCTTAATACACTTAATTATGTAAGACAGATAAATAAAACATGGAGTTACTGTGCTTTGAATATGTTCTGAAGCAGTAGTGCATCCTTAGGATAAGTAATATCTCCTCCAACCACATTTTAATTCTGTTTTCTCTCAATCTTATGCTTCAAGGATTTAGGGCTGTTTGCACTGTAAATAGACCAATCACGTCTGTCATGGTGGCAACGGCAGAGAATGTGTTAATTCCAATGCTTTAACGGAAGTCAAGATTTAGATTACAACCTATGATTCATGCAGTTTGGAAAAAGACCTTTATAATGAGGAGCAGAGGAACATGCAGAAAAAAATATTGACTTTGTAAGATATCAGACAGTGGGTTATATATAATTGTACTTGCTGATATGAAATATTTTTTTTCTTAAAATTAAATTAAAGGCATTCACAAACCTAGAGCTATATCTCTACATAATCTTTTCCTATATGTGCTTCAAGAAAAAAGAATTAAATGCATATTATAAATCTACAGATCCTCATCTATAAATCTAGACTACATTTTTCCTATGGGAGACATGATGTTTCTATACCTTCTTGAACTGTAAAGTTTCAGAATAATTCTTTTCATTACTACATTCTTCTTAAAATCAGATTTCCATTTATCATTTCTTTGATTTAGCAATAGGCATGTCTGATGGAAAACAAAATGTATGTTAAAGGTCTTTTTATATGACTTTCACTATTTTTTATTCTTATGTTAATTAGTGTTCTAATGTAAACTTTGTTATTGATCATTGTTGTCATGTCCCCTTTTTTAGATACCTGATAACTATATGTAAAATTTGTAGGGCCATACCAAACCTAGATGACTGTAGAAAGGGCTTAAAAGTACTATGCAAACATAAAAAGTGAATGTTTAAACTAGAAAATATAAATTATAAATTTACAATTTACATGGAGTTTTTCTTGAAGTATTTCACAAACACTGAACAAAACTCTTCGTTTGGCAGAGGAGATGAAGATGTCCATTTCTGGAATTAGCAATTCTGCTGCTGTGCCATGCAAACCACCATGAATAGATTTTCTTAACTTCAGCTGATTATTGGCATAAAAAAACTGTCTTTAAGCTAAAAAATAAGACAATAAACAAAATTCACCATTATGTTGATGACAGAAATGCCATGTTTCTAGTTTCATTGTTTTGTGTCCTCATCAAATGTGATAACACAGGTCCTTCAAAGAAAAAAGATTTATTGTTTAAGTTCTCACGTTACATATTGGGGTCTTCTGCATGAAACAGAGAAATAATAAAAAATTCACACTACTTAAATGAGAAAATAGGTATGCCATATATTTGCTTAATAATCTGATTGTTGTTGTCTCCAAATAGAAAATAAATCTTCAAACACAGTCTAAAGGGATAAACCTCTGTATAATAATAATAATAATAAATTATCATATTTTAAACTCTTTTTAATGAAAGTCACTGAAAAGTATTTCATTACTTATCTGCAGATGTTGAAAGACCAGAATTAATTTTTATTCTACATTGGTAGTCGTAGAGTCTTTATAACTACTTAAATCAACAACAAGCAAGATTTGCAGTCTTCTTCACTGGGGTAGATCTTTGCAACTCTTCAATGTCACAATTAAATCAGTGCAGCATAACTTCAGATTTACATGTAGAATTATGATCTGGGATATTAATTTTCAAAGAGTTTTCTGCATATTGGTTAACCAAAAAATAAAGTGTCCATAGTATTCCTACCTATTAGCAGTTTTTGGGAATAACAAAAAATGACACATTAAGGAAATTAGGGGGTTTTATCATTTCTCCACTTGATCAGTTTTATGAAGATAATTGGGCATAAAGGCCTGAGCTAAATTATATGAATTTTAACAAAAGTATGAGTCAATGCAAAAGGATTTTGTATCTCATTCCTCATACTTTAATACAATATCTACTGGTTGACAAAATGGTTATGAGAATTTAATTTTAACTTTTACCCTTTCAAAACTTTCTTATACTTCTGATTGAAGTGAAATTGATAACACATTGGTCATGTTGATTTTAAGGTTCTAAGAGCCCCTGAAAATTAGAGATTTAAGCATGTGCTGAATAAATCCATGTGGGTATTAGTGATACCATTAAAATGTTATGTTCATTATCTAAATGTCATGCTGGACATGGAGACTGTTCAGATAATTGAGCAAGAGATAACTAAGGGATCTTTAATATAATTAATAAGTAGGAGGTTCTGACCCTGTTATGGATAAATAAGAATTGTTTAAAGATAGCTGAAGATGTACTTTTAGCTAAGAGTATTGCAAGAATTTGAAAAGTGCACCATTCTTCTCCTTTGTGATTGCTGTTTCACCATCTTATTATTTATCTTTCTTAGAAAACATAAATATCTGTTTTTTAAAATTTATTATTAATCTAGGCAAGAAAATTCTGAAATAATTCATTGTGAATTTTGTTATTAAGCATTTACTGCTCCTCTAGTAAAATACTGAGGCATATTAAGTTTAAAATTCATCAACCATCTACTGTAGTCACTTTCCTGAGTGTCATAGAAATGAACTTCTGAATTGCACTCAGAATATTAATGCTTAAAGGAAAAAAAATTCTATATAGCAGGCAAGCCTATATTTGAGATTACTTAAATTATTTACAGATTATTTTGGGTTATCTTTTTTATAGAAATACTATCATCTTAGTGAATATACTTAATAAATATATCCCCAGTTGAATATTTACAAATAGATATAGTGAATGGTACTTCTTGACTCAAGAGAGACATCCAGCTCCCATTCAGCAATGCATCTCTTGATAGTGGACTTGAAAGGAATTTAGGCAACTGAAGATCCAAATAGGCAGAACAAATTCAGCAGGTTGGGTCCATACATCCTTTACTCTTGTTGCCACCACTGTTATCAGTAGTGGACCCATGTCTGCTGATGCATCCTGACTGCCAGCTGTTCTTGCAGGTGTTCTGAGCAGCCTACAGGATTCTTAACAGGTCACACAGCTTCGAAAATTTGGCCTAGCAATGGATTTATTGAAAAGAGCACATTTTAAGATAGAACCTGGTCTAAAACTTGCAGTGTATTTGGAGCTCTTTGAGATTATTTAGAGTAGAAGAGTCAGGTGGGAACGGCAGATACTTGACCAGAAATTGTTTTAAAATGGCAGATAAAGACGTTACCAAAGGCTTTCAGGATAAATGAGATTTTTTGTTTGTTTTCCTATGTTCAAGCTGTTATCAAAGTAAATACATTAAACAGAAACCCATAAATATTAAAAATGCAAAGCATCAAAAACAATTTCATACATAAGGGTTCTGTCTATTGGCTGACATTATACTGACCTCTCCTTTTAAAGCAATAAAATAGCTTTTTCTGCACCTAAAGTAATTTAAAGTCAGCTAACTGAAAAGTGTATGAAGAACAGCTCTGGCAACCTTCATATGCAGCTGCTTGGCTCAAACACAGATTCATTACTGAACAAGAAAAACAACTTTTATAACTGGAAATTTGAAGAACACTAAAATTTAAATGTTGAAATTATGCCATATTTGGTTCAGTGTAGTTAAATTAAAAATAAACATAGTTAGGAATTTGGGTTTGAAAATGGCGGGTTAAAAATATTTAGATTAAAACTACATTTAAATATTATCATAGCAGGGACTCATGATCATGAAATTTGTGGAATTTAAAATACTATTTCATCTAAATGAAAAATACTGTTTGGGTATGGACCATTCATACTTAAACACACACATTGATTCTTTCAATTGCAGCCAACATCCTCAGTTCTTTGGATTTTTATGTGTTTTGATGGACTGCATATGTTTTTATAAAATTTTTTTCTACTAATTTTGTGTCTCTTTTTGTCCAATATTTATTATTTTAACAACAAATATGTCAAGCCGATATTGTTTATGTTTCTTTATACACTAGTGGTCATTTTCAGATACAGCTCTAAAAAAATTATGTACAAACCAAAATAGAACAGCAAAGAATTAGAGCAATCACCAAGGTTCAAAACAAAATAATTCAGTGGGACAGGAATTCGTTTTGAGGATCAAGCTCATAAATCAATAAGCAGCTTATGGGTACAAAGACACCACAGTCGAAATACGGAGAAAACAAAATATCTATTAAGTATGTCACTGGTTAAAAATAAATAAAAAATCTATATAAAAATAATATATTTTATACTATTCTATACATTTTTACACTTCACAGTCCCTTGATTCTGTTAAGAAATCTCTGGATTAAATAGGCTCAGTTTCTAGATTACTGAAAACATATTTTTTTACTCTTTTAAATGTGTCTTTATTAAGCATGAAAAAAATTACAGTCTGGTGTCTTAATGATACATCATAATTTCAAGAAAATTTATTTCCTTTATAAGAAGTTAATTGCTAGGGAAATTTAGAGTTCATACTCAAAATATAAAATCCCGAATGTTAAAAACTAGTTCAATTCTATCTCAACTAACCTACTGCTCCAGGGATGCTCCTTCTAAATTTTGTACTGATGTCATGACACATTAGTTCTGGAGGAAAGCAAGCAAAAAATATTCTCTTACTAAAAGCCACAGGGCTTGGGAGTTTGTTTTACTTTGGGTTTAGTTATAGTTGGGTTTTGGTTTTGGATTTTTTTTCTAATGGGAACAGATGGATTTTCCTTTTAATTGAGAAAACTTTGGGATATATATTCTCGTTTAGGCAGATCAGAATCAGGTTTCATGTTATACACCCACAATCATATTTTTATTTCAGATTCTCAGTAAACTGGGTAAAAGGGCTTCAGGCAAGAATTCAGAATCTTAGGAGTTAATAAGCAAAGAGCTTTATTCTAAGCATCAGGGTTTTTTGTAAGCTTCATGCTCTATTATTTTTGGAAGGAAGCAGTTGATTACCTTCTGTTGACATTAAAGCCATAAGCTAAAGTGGTATCTTTTAAAAGAACAATTTTTTTTTTTTTTTTTTTGAGGTGGGGGTGTCTGTGTGTATGACTATATTCTGATCATGTTAGAAATGGTATTTTTGCTGATGCAGTTTTTTTAATCTCAGATTGCCAGACAAGATATTCTTTGGTGAGATTTTTTTTTGACATGAAATTTCGTGGAAAAATGAAAGAACTGAGAAACCACTGCATCAGCCCTCCACACGTCCCTAATGAAGGCAGCCAGCGCTGTTACAGAGACTTTGCAGGCTGTAAACTTAGGATAACCCTTCACCAAGACCAGAAATACAAAAGTGCAGACATTAAAGCATTGCCTGGTGTACAGAATAGAGCCATGGGTGTTGTCCTGACTGTCCCCTGGGAGCAGGAGGCCCCTTGCAGCAGCCCTGGGTTCCTGTCAGGGCTTTCTGGATGGGCTGGAGCAAATCTGGCTGATCTATGTCTGCAGTAAAGCTGCCCAGCTACAGCATGGATGTGCAGGCAGAGGGGAAGAAACTGAACAAAGCCACTTAGCTGATTAGCAATGAGAGCTCAGCAGTTTTTGACAGCTAGCATGTGTCTTATCCCGCTAAAACATGATGTTCTGTAAATCCTCAAACCTAGTTTCTATTATTGTTTTAAAAGAGCTCTTACTGCCTATGGTAGTTCTGGTGCTGGTAGTGACACATTATATATGACAAATGGTGTAAGGAAGAGTTCAGAAGGCCAGAAACATTGTCCTGTCACAATAACAAAAGAACAATCTTGTGTCTTGAATCAAGAATATCTTCTTTGAGGGGAAAATTATTTTGTGGTACGCACGGCACTAAACTATTATGTAATTGGCATCATTTACTCTATACTTATGGCATTATGAGTTTACTGTATTTGGGTTTGCTCAAATAATTTTACATATCTTGGAGAAATTGTATTTTATATGAAGATTTAATCTAACCACAGCTGCAGCAATATAAATTACACTTAAGACTATGCTGATTGATTATAATCAGTTGTAATCAAGTCTTATAATTACATTGCATTCTGGAAGCAAAGGACTTTTAAGCCTACTCAGCACCCTGCTACATAAAGAAGATTAGCTGTTACTTCTGACAATCTCAGCCAACACTGAAATATGCATATAAACACCAAGTTTTATAAATTTATTGTTCAAGAACCAAATTAATTTCTTTTTGTGTCAATAAAAGGCAAAATGGAAATAAAAAATCAAAAATTTATTGAAAGTCACACTTCTATAAAATATCCTCATTAAAATATTTATAGTCTATTTAGTTTCAGTGTACTAATAAATATAAGGAAAAATCCATTTTCTTGATATCCATCTGATAATTATTTATTGGTATACCACTGTTCAATCATCAAGAGAGTTCTGCAGGATGCATTGAAGGTATAACATGTAAAAGTGGCATCCAAGTACTGTGTATAAATCAGTGTTTCACTACAACAGTAAATTCAAAAGACTTTATAGGTGTCTGTAATATTCCAGTTTCATTCTGGCAGCTTAATAGGTCTCCTTTTCAAAGAAATCAGCTATCTTACTTCGCCCAAGCACAAGGCAGCTAAGTACTTGTACGCATATGCCCAGTGCAGAGAGCAGGCAGGGGCCACCTGCTTTCCTGAGATCCAGCTGCTAGTTCCTCTAGGTCCACTTGGAAAAAAGGAAGTCTGGTTTTGCTTAATTTTGGGCCTGATGGTTCTGGTTTTCTCTAAGTTTCCTTCTCCAGTCTCAAAATTTATGTTGTTCCATAATACTTGTCCTTCTCCCATGTGTACACTTTCACAGGTAGAAGTAGCAAGTTTACTTCAGCCTTCAGGGCTTGTCTGTTCCTGCCTTCCCAGAAATCCCGGGAGCTATTCCATTTTGTAACATGTCAATGGTCGGGCCATGAGCAAAACCATAAACACCTGAGTAGTATTTCACTCATTTTCCAGAATAGTTTCATTAGACATTTTTTCATTTCCACTTTGTCTCCAACCATTTCATCTGTTTCTAAATTGTGCTGTAGGTATCCAGTCCACAGGATTACAGTCAGTGACCTAATCTCTGCTCCTGTTGCCCCTTACAGTAATCTTTGTTTTAAGAAGGAAAAAAGTGAGGCCATGTGATAAGAATGTAGACAATTTCATCATTCCTTCACTGCATTTCTTTCACCAAATATGAGTGTGCATAGGCACTCAATCTTGTAGATTCCCCCTGCTACAAAGTGATACGTTTTTCTCTGTAATCAAGACTGTTTCAACAATCACTAGGTATTAATAGTATATAAATGAGCAAACACTAGAGCACTGTTACCTCAGTATTCTTGAGTTAGAGGATTGTCCCACAAAATTATATGCTTTCAGCACTAAGCAGGCTCTTGATATTTAATAAAATATCCATGCTAAATAGTTCAGAGAAGCTCAGTAAATATATTTTTGCATGGATATTTTATTACAATATTTCATAATATCTCTCATGAGGTTTTTGCTGGAAAACATTCATTCCAGTTAATTTGGATAGAAAAATGTCATAGGAACAGGAAAATATTAACAGAAATGGGGTAATGTGGACAAAATAACATTCACTTGGTCAGTATCTGAATTGATAGATGCCGGACAGGTTCCTCCATTGCCTGGAATGTTTTCCAAGGGGGCTTCCCACTGCAGATGTTCTGACCTGGTGTGCTGTGCCCACACATTATGTTTGCAGTATAACCTGAACATGGAGGTGGCGGGGATGTATATCTCAAAGGTCTATTTTAATATCAAAATCTGGTTCAGAAATCTTTAAAATATCCTTTTCAGTCAGTTATCCATAGCCTCAGTAAATTGCAGCCTTATCTCCTATTCTTTTTATTGTCTCTTATTTCTATCCTTGCCATTCACTTATGAATCATATCTTGGCATCATTTAGGCAATAAAAATTTGGAGTAAGGACTGTAATTTTTATATACTTTTGTTTTACTGATATGTACATCATGACATTTAGATATAATTTTAATGAAATCTATCATTTAAAAATTATCACTACTATTTGCCCTGATCCACATTGTGTGCAATCTAAGTTAAACTCAAGCAAACCCAACACGTCAGCCTCTGTAAGTGTCCTATGCTCACACCTATGCAGTACTTAAATTTCTTTCAATTGTCTGGTTACATGTTGTTTATATCACACACTTGAGGTTTTACTTGAGGCATATTTTTACAGCTTTAATGTAATGTGCTTCTTTGTAAATGTCTCTGCAAAGTTGGCTAATGTACCTCTGTCCAGGATGTGAAACTCTCCTTGACATTATAGAGAATGTCTTGATCTTTAATTTTTTTTAAAGAACATTTGAATATACATTTCATATTTAATCAACTATCTTTGTTATTCAAATTAATTATGCAAATTAGCTGTTTGACAGACTCTGTGATCTAAGTTGCTTAAATTGTACAGCATGTATGTAGTGGGTTAAGAGTTTCAGGGGCTGCCAGTACACTCCTCGACATACTGAGAACGCCAGTAATTACAGTCCCTGGTGCTTTGCTTTCTTAAATCACGGCTGTGCTGAATGCTCAGTTAGATAGGATGGGGACAAGTCATGATGATGGAAACAAGAGTACAGAATTAGAAAACAGTATTTACAGGACACAGCCTAGAAAGGAGAAAGCCCTGGAGGAAGAGACAAAATGTATATAAATGAGAAATGATTTGAGATCAGATGAGAGACCTGGGACCAACTAGGTTTCCAGAGCCAAAAAAGAGAATTAAGCACAGAAAGCCAAATTTTTCATTGAGTTTTACCTTTATTTAGGCTTTAAATCAGTGCAACTAAGAGATAGAGATTTAGCCTTTTTTTTTCTTTTTTTTTTTACTATTGATAAGGATCTGGTAGAAGGAAAGACTCAAGCAGGATTCTGGTAGAAGAATTTCAGATTAGACATCAATAAAGGAAGGAAAAATTTTACAGAGAACATCCTCTACCCAGGTTCATGCAGCTGAATAAACTTTCAAAATACTGCAAAGCACACGAGTCAGAATATGAATACTGAATATGTGAATGTGCACATGGGTAGGTTCACATTAGTGGTGGTTTCAGTTGTTGTATTTTTAAGATGAATGATGGCACATTTAGATGCCACTTCAACATGCTCAATAGCATAAATTATTATGTCTAAAGAAGAGGTGGCATTTTTAACTATATGAGCCATAAACTGCTATAAAACTAGTTGAGCAGCATGATACCAGAATGGGCCCAAATCCAGCTGGATGAGACCCAGCTTTATGAAAACAAACTGACCGAGCAGTAAGAAGTTCCAAAGGAAATGAAATGAGACTATGGTCCTCATTAAGCTAATAACAACAACAACAAAAAAGTCTGTCTGCCTGGAAGAAATGTGGATTCCAGTTGGAGCAATCCATAAATTACGTTTTGTAATTCTTTTTGTGACTTCAATCCACATTGTTCTCTTTAATACAGAAATAAATAGCATCTAATAAGGCCATCTTGCAAACATCAGTACTATCTGGCTCCAAGCTAGAATGATTCACTCAGAGAAAATGATTTAAATTAATGTATTTGTTATAGAGATTTTGTGTCACCAGCAGTCTGAGAGACTGAGAGCTCTGTGCACGCTGTGGGTCAGTGGTGCTGTGACCCAAAGTGCTGGTTCCAGTGCAGATGCATGAGTCATGACCTGAGTGTAGGAAGGTGACTGTTCACAATGTGCCTTGGTCCCTGGCTGTCCCAGCAGTGAGCACACACCGCAGCATCCTCCCAAGGAATGGTGTGTAGCCTGGTACCAGCAGGATGGGCTGAGGGCCAAGGTGTAGACAAATATCACAATGTGTGGCACGCTGTGCACAACAGATGGGCTGAGCTGAAAGCTTCACTGGAAAGCAAACACAGCAGCACACATTTCAAACATCTGTACAGATCTCCTGTTCTTCTCTTGTGTTTACCATCCCCTGAGTTTCTCTCTTCTCTTGGAAACGTGGCTAGCTAACAGCTAGGTTTCTATTAAGTCTAGTTAACATTTGCATTTTATCTGGTGTTTAAAGTTTAGACTAATTTTTCTGCAAACTTCAGATCTGAAGCTAACAGTGCAAACAGTATTATGAGAAACTTCCGCCTTCCACAATCTAATTAAGCACATCAATTGTATGTGTTTGATTCTCCAGAGACCCTAGGTATCCAAATTTGCCTTGCTACGCAAGCATTGCTTCACTATTAGAATGACTGGGTTTTTCACCTCATGCTACTCCAGTATTCAGCTGTTTAGCCAAATGTTACAAAATGAGGTCATTTATCCTCCTCGCAGCAAGAGAGAGGAAAGGTCATTAGCAGAAGTCCTGCTGTAGTGAGCAGTGGTCTTCTCTGGGAGAGGTGCTCTGATGGGTAGTAATTTGGATCTATGCAAATCATTACATGAACATAAATATATATTTAGCACTGTGTGATTATTGCAATAGTTATTGTAAAATCTGTTCTGAACAGGGATAACACTATAGGAGGGAAGAGAGAGAGAAGCTTAGAAAACAGGTGAAGGCCTTATTGGAGAGTTCCTTGGTTATATGTTTTCAACAAGCAACAACTCAAACAGAATAAAATGAAAGAAAATTATGCATTAGTATTGCAAATATTTCAAGTGACATATCTAAATATAAATAGTTGCATGTGAAAAGGATAAAGCTACTAGTTTGTAAATAGGTGGTATCTGATCTGAGCAGGAGGTTATAGTATTCCAATTAAAGAAATCTCACGTGAAAATTTGGACTTATGATCAGTTTCCAGATGAGAATAGATACAATACAGACTTTAACAGCTGGGAAAGTGAACTACTTCGTATGTGGGAGAAAGGAGAAAAGGAGCAAATAAAGGATAAGCAAATGTTTGTGTAAATAAAATAATGGTCTTCTGGTTGCTGATGAATTGTCATGGTTGCATTCAACACTGAAAATAAAGATACAGCAGCAGTGAAACATTAAACAGTGACAGACTGGCTGGTTTGTTTTTTTTTTTAAGGATAAGGTAAGCCACGTTTTAGCGATGTAATGCTTTATCCACTGGGCTATGAACCTCTTTTGAACTCACATTATGAAGCGGTTGAGAAATGGATTGTGGTAGGGAACAGTATCAAAAGAAAGCAGACTCAGAAACACAGAAAAAGGAAAGAAAAAACCCACTTTCCTTCTGCCTTCTGCATCCTACCCCCATATATTCTTTCAAGTGAGACACCCATGTCATGAATAGGGTTACAAATCACTGAGCAAAAACTAAACAATGTTTTGTTAATATGTAGTGATTGCTTTCTATTCAATGTTCATCTATTCTTCTGCTGATGATTTTCCTATTCCACTATGTATTATGAAAGGTAAATTTACATCCTGCTCTATGTACTGTATTCAAGGCTTGTATTTTGAATGAGACTGATACCTTTACTTTGGCTTCCATACTTGATATATAAGGGTGCTTCTGCCATCACAGACAGTGATAAAGGAGTTACTGAAATTATAATGATACACTAAAAATATCTATACATTTCCAACACTAACTCCTTCTGTATATATTAAAATATTTGCAAATCTAGATAAAATGCTGTTTGAGAAAGTGAACCTCTCAACAAAAAATCCACAGCTTTCATTTAAATATTCTTGTATGGACCTAATGTCCTGCTAGCCACATATATTTTCTGAAAAGCGCAGTCAAATATTATGTTTTGAAACTGAAAAAAAAATTCAAAAAAAGAGTCTTCTTCAAAATTTTTGAAAGTATTCTATTTAAAAATGTTCTTTTTAAGGGAAACACTTTCTTGGAATGCAAATATCTTAGAAACACAAGCAACATGAAATATTATAATAAAGTAATACAACAATTTGGTTCATAAAATTTGGGAATAATGCTTTTTTAAAAAATATGTCTTTATGCAATTCTCCTCCTCAGCTGTCTTTACACTTGTAGATAAAACTGTGGTCTTCCATTTTGGAGAAAGGAGTAGAAAATTGCATAAAAAATTCCACAGCACAACAGTGAAACTCTCCCCAGCCTCACACAGTTGTCCTGATTTCCTAGAAAGTGAGTGTTATGTTAGAAATCTGGTGCATTATCTGATATATTTATTTATTTGAATTAACACTTAATCCCTTTTTAAATTATTGTGAACTGTCAACCTCCAAATAGTGCGCCATTCACAAGAAATTACAAGGCACTTTTCCAAGATACATATATAGACATCATTTATAAATGCATATTGTTCACTATTGTATGCATATTGTTGTCTATTGTTTAAAATAATAAAGAAGGAAAATATTTTTTAATACATTCCTAGGTTACAAATTTTGCAGAAAAGCTTGTGGTCAGTGCATTTAAGAACCTACAGAAACGAAGAAGATGTTTAATTATCAAATAAAATGCTTCATTTTAACTGATCAATCTTGGAGACATCAGTCTTCACTAATGCCTTGCTTTCCAATTCTGCAAAATAAATTAATTTCCTACAGTCTACGAAATGAGTATACTTAAAATTGTTTATGTCACCAAGAGTTTGAGGTGTACAAAATGATGGTGCTGGATGATTATTGTACACATAGGACAAAGATATCTTTTTCAAGTATATTTTTATTGTAATTGCTGAGTAAATCTTTTGAGTAAAAAGTCAGATTATATTATTTTGCTTTACAGTGGCTACAGTGCTTTTATGCCTTTAATAGGGCAATGTAGTGGCACGATTCATATTGTTGTATGCTACAAAATAAACCTGTTCCATCACCTTAAATTTGTCTTTTAACAATTGTTCAGTCATATTTCCTGTCCTTACCTCCATATCTTTGATTTGTACTGACTCCATAACAGGTCAAAGTGATTTCTGCTAGAGATATATCCACTGAGAATTGCTGTGTCTTAACTGAATTCAGTGTATTACTTAGGAAGTTTTCAAAATATATATATATGTGTATATATGTATGTGTAATGTATATTATAGATGGTATATGTTTGTGTGTATATACTGACACGTTGGCAGTGGTGAATTTCAATTCCTGTTGTCCTGCAAGAGCCACGTGTATAAGGTAACAACAGCAAACTAGGCAAATAGTATATAGCTAGTTATGGAAAGTTCTCTATATCCTAAAACTCATAAAACATTTTCTTTGTAAGAACACCACAGTGCTGAGCACAACTTTAATAAATAAACATTTGCACGAAAAGGCCAGACTGGAGGCAGAACAGGATGGTGTTATTTGGGTTTTCTATCTTGACTGGTGAATCACCTCCTACAAATTTGTATATGAAAAGGTAGAAATGGGGCTTTCAGTTAGGGTCTTGTTAGCAGAAAACTCTTGCATTTTTCTTCTATAATTTCTTTCAGAAAACCAGCTAACTGATTTTCTTTTCAATTAAAAATGAATACTGTTGCTAGCTAGGATTCAAAATCAGGACACTATTGACATGAGTTTTTCTGCTAACATAAGGTTGAAGAGTGTCCATCATCTGTTGAAGCTGGAATGCTTTATGAACTCTGCTTTCACAAAGAGTTACCATTCAGGCACTACATTCTGGGTGCAAATGAAAAGCTGAAATGTGTGTCTTCCTTCTGGTGCATTACAGTGTTGGAGGTGGAACTGCTCCTGTTAGAACATGAATATTAAATTTGCATGCTGTGAATCAAGCAGGAGGTCTATACTCCAGGCAGCAGTAAAGGAAAGGTTGTGTAGCCAGAACTACACAACTCAGGAAAGTTGTGGTAGCTGGATAGTCAGCTCACAAAGGTGATGTTGGCATTGCTTTTCGGGGAGAAAAAATTCTCACACTTTAGTACATAAAACTCAAAACTGAAAAAAAAAAAACCCTCACAAGGATTCTGTTTCCGGCTTTTTAATTAAACATTTTCTATGAACTCCTACTTTATAATGGTGTAATGCTTCTGTGACAAGACTTTCAAAGGGATATTGTAGTATATATACTCTGAGGTTAGTTTTCCCATTCGGATTAATTTCTCTAAATGTATAGCGCAGAAGGGTTCAGACTTTTACAGATAAAATTAATATAGTACTTCAGTAATTAAGCATTTGAATAGGATTGATTTTCTTCCAGCCATAATCATTGGCAGAAGAGGAATTTTTGTTTCTGTGTCGAGTCTGTAAAGTTGATACAGAGTCTGGTTATCAACTGATGGCACATGCAGAGCACAACTTGTTGGTAGGCTTCAAAGTTAGCAGTGTGTCACCTTCACACTTCCAGTCCTGCTCCAGATACATGGGACCAGATTCTTGGCATCAGCCAGAGATGTCTGAATGCTTCTCTAAATTACTCTGGCTACTAATTGTGCCAAACATTCATTATGGTATCCAGTAATCTCAGGGCAGAGTGCAGGTTTGGCCACATTTCCTATGCAAGTCCCAGGCAAGCAGATGGTTGGAGAATTATGCTGGCATTTGCCCCTTTAGCAAGTCTATATGCTCTGGGTGATGCTTCCACTGGTAAATGCAGGCATTAGTGACACTTGGCACGGACAGCGCCCGACAAAGCAACCTGGAAAAGAGACACATTCTGTTCTAATAGGCAAAATGATTAATTGTTATGTTACATATACCATGCACAGTCTGAAAGGTTTTCTACTCTTTTGGATTATTGAAAGAGTATATTCTTTAAGCATTTTCCATTTCAGTCAACTTATTTAAAAATATAGTTAGGATTAAATGACAGACTTTCATGTTTATGATTGTATTTCTTTCACCAAGTTCCCCGGTGAGGTGACAGCATCTGTGACCTTGCAGTGGATGCCTGACAATTTTCAGTGTCTACAGAAGACAAGTTTTTATTTGCTGCAAGGTTCATGTAACTTATAGTTCACTTTAGGTATGCTCTCTAACTGCATGTACACCCTTGATCAGTTACCATTGCTCTGGCATAATAAAATAGTGTCCCCAAGAGGAACTCTTACAGGTGTATGAACTTGTGCTGGAAGATAAGGCAGACTGATATTAGTGAATGTCAAAGAATGCATTGATTTTGCAAAGACAAAACTGTAATTTTCATGTTAATGAACAAACTCCTGTTGTCGTTAAATCCTTCAAAAAGTTATAAAAGAATGTATCCAGTTAGCAGGCAGATCGAATGTATCAAACCAGGCTCAGGTAACCCTAGCCTACAATTAAATGTCATTTCCTCTTGGGAACAATTCTTCACAAAGAGAGCAGCAATAGTGCCAAGAACATGTCAGCAGCTGCAATTACAACTGGAAAACAGCAGGTTATATTTCAGTGACTTAATTTGTTGTCTTAAACACAACCCTGAGAACTTCAGGTCTAAAAAGGTGGCAAAGACATGAGGTTGGATATGTTGGTGATCTGAGGCAGACATTAAAGGACTGGAAGATGTTTTCTGGCAGTGCAGCCACAAAATCTGTTCCTTAACTTACTGCCTCAGCTTTGACAGAAAATAAAACTATTTAAAGTTCAATATCTGTCAAATAGAAATCAAATGTCATTCTTCCATTCTAAGATGCAAAATTCAGAAGGCAGAAGAAATTGCTGTCTTACAATCTGGTTTTAAGAGAAGTCAAGATCAATGTTATTGATTTAACAAGAAACTTAATTATTCATTTTATATCCAGTTTATTACAAAATTTTGCCACATGTTGACTAATTATTTTGCTAGGAAATTGTATCTGTCTAAATTAATAATGGAAGAGTGCAGAGCTTACCCTGAGGCTGCAAAGATCAGGAACAAACAGGAGAAAAAACTAGAACAGGAGAAAAAGCTAGAAATGTACATGTGATTACAAGCTTCAACCTTGCACCAAGATAAAGCATAAGGAAAACGGCAGTTATTATTTCCCACTGGAGGATAATTAAATACAAATAATAAAGACTGCATGATCTGTGAGGTTATAATCTTTCTTTGTCAGGAAGTGTATTCCTGAGTGACAGCTGTCACAGGCCTTGGCTACATGTGACACAGATTATTTGAAGCTCTAATTGTGCAGAGAAATGTGCAATTCTCAGAAGACATGTCACTGCAGACTGTGAGAGGAGTCCTGTGGCTGTGGCTGGGAGATCATATGAACACAACACAGCTGACTGCAAATGGGAGGTGGAAAAATAGAGTTAAATAAATATGTCCTTAACATGAAGGTCAAAATCAGAACAAACCCACTTTTCACAAAGAGGAAATCTAAGAAAGTGACTTTCAGCACCATTGGGGCTAAATCAGATGAAGAACAAAACATTTCCTTTGAAAATTAGCTGAGGGGTGGCATGTCACAAAATGATAATCAGTCAAAAAAATTCTATGACAGGAGCCTTCATCAGTTAACTATTTTATAATATGTCACTGACACTTAAGAACATAAACTTTCCTCTAGAGCTATTAGGCAAGGCCTCTTCCTTTCCATTTTGAGTCAAAAAGTTGAATATAATTTAGAGCATGTGCAAAAGCAACAGAAAAGTTATTACTTCTGAAGTATAACCATCATTAAAATTGCACACCTTAAGTTTCCTTTTGAAAAACTGTAAGTTATTACAGCACTTTTCTCTGAGAGAAAACCAAATTGCATATTTTTCTTTCAAAGAAACTGAGTAATTTTATCTTGAAACTTAGAAATGAGAGGATAAGCTACACAAAACCTGAAGCACAGGTGCATTTATTGGAGCCTTCACATGAGCTTTAGGATTGGGATGCACAGAACAAGCACATAAACAGATAAACAAACAACTCTTTACACACACACAAAGTGAAGGACATTGGGAAATCTGTACTGACCCAAATTCCTGAGAACTATGAAGTGTATTTATTTGTGTGAAGAGAATAGTCCTTGAAAGCTTTTATAAAAAGTAATTTGGAAATTGTGCTATATTTTTTTCATTTCATAGAGTAAATAGCAATTTATCTCATAGGACAACTGTTCCTTGGTGGGGTTTTTTTTTGTCAACAAGGAATACTATAAATACCATCCAGGCTACACTGAGCATGATGAAGACTCACATAGACCAGAAAAAGAATCTTCTGAAGCAGAAGTGTTAACAACCTTTTTTTCCCAATCCTGTAAAATTTATGGGTATTTAGAATGTATTTAATACAGCATTCATACTCTGGAATGCTATAAATATTTTTTTCTGCTGCATATAAATGAGTAAATATTAATGCTTGTAAAACCTTTGCCAAAGAAAATTTTAGGTCAAACAAGGAAACCTTTGTAATTCCAAAAGTTCTTATAAAGTCAAGGAATATAACTAATTTTTTTTTCTCTGTTCATCTGTGTGCATTTAAAACATTTATAGTATTGGTCTAATGTAAATGCCTTGATTTAAGGACTTGAAGAAAGGATGATAATTTTTTTTTTTATAGAAATTCAACTTTTCCCAAGACTGTGCTCACATTATTCATTTATTTTTGTTTTACTAGGTTTTTGTTCATAAGAATAGAAACTTCACAGCTTGATAAATTACATGTCAGAACCTGTTCCTGTTTATTGTTTGGGGGCTTAAGGGATTATCCAAAAGGTTTTGGCTTTCTGTTCTCAGGTTTTTTATAGCCACTTGAATCGTAGAAGTAGACACGTAAATGTTCACAAAGTACTTTAGACAGTTGATGGCTGTATTTTTTATTATTATTGCTATTTGTAATACATTTAGTCATTTCCCCATGATTTTCTAAGGATGCTTCAGGCACATCTGTTTATCTTACCTTTTTCAAAAAGCACAATTTTACCTGCAGAAGTAATTGTTCCTTTGTATTATAAATCACAGAGATGCAGGCCCCTAAAGCTCTATTGTGTGTGATTTAAAAACTGAAATAAGCTAAAAGGCTCAACAGAGGATGAATACAAAACCTAAAATTGCTTTGACAGTAAGGATGCAATAATTTATTTTTACCCACTATTAGAAGTTCATTGAATCTAATTCCATTAAATATTTCTGTAAATGCATGAAATATTCAAATATAGTTATGTATTAATTGAATCATCTTTTTAAAATATCTTTGGTGACATAGTGCCTAGAATATCTTTTTACAGTGTAAAACATTGTTCTAGGCATTTTAAAAAATATTAAAAATTTAAAAAATGATCCAAGTTTTTGTTGGGGAGTGGCATGGCTTTGATTTATGAATAATTATGAGAACTGTATTTTTGTGACAGATGCAGTCATTTAGCTAGGTCATCAAATTAAGTTAATGGCTATAAATGAAGTAAATCAGAACATGATTGCATTATTAAGAAGATCATCTTAGCTAAGCTGGTATGCATTTAGCGCCATTTTGATAACTTGATATTGAATTATATTTCAGTAATAAAATGTAGAAGTATGCTCATTAAGGCAATTGATAAATACTCAAGAGCTCTGACCATACAAACTTCTCCTGCCCATTGTTAAACACTACAATTGTGGATCTTTGAGGCTTTTTCCATTCTCTTCATGTCTATTAGAAGACTCTCATGCAAGATGAACTATAGCAGCTTGTGTGTTCTCGATCCATTGGTGGAGTGTTGCTCACGCTGCTTTGAGAAATTGTCAGAAGTTCAATGGGATTTGTTGATTAGTCAGTGTTTCACAAAAGTAAGGCAAAGATCTCTACAGGCATTTGCTTCACATAGAGATTCAATCAGCATCCAGTGCAGCTTTACATATTGTAGTGCAGACCTCAGCCCAAAATTCTACCCTAACTTTCAACCTGTAATTTCAAATGTTGGAGGATTTTTGGATTCAGCTTTCCATGCACCAATTGTCAGATATGGCTTCAACATTTGGTTTAATTATACTCTAATTGAAATATGATGCCTTGTAGTGAAATTATTATCCTTTGGCTCTCACAGAGCTGCCTTAAGGCCTGTTCCAGAAGTCCTGTGACAAAGAAAACTCTCAATGGCTCTGTCTAAACAGACTAACTGCAGTGAAATCTTTGCCGGGGGTAAGACTGGAGGCCCTTAACGAGAATAGCACTGATTGAGACCGGTGAAACGTAATATCTCTGTTATACAATGAGCTTTACAGAGTTTAGCAGAAAAAACATTTTCCCTGTCATGAAATCATGTTTTTCTTGCAAGAAATATTATCTCAAGTTTAGCTACTGATTCCTACCTAAGACAGAGTCAGGCAGTGCTGGAAACCATCAGCCCCTTACCTTAGCACACTACTTTGGTACCATCACCCTTTCTAAGATCTACATATCTAACCTGTTGTGCTATTTCCCTCCAGGTTATGCCTCTCCATGTTTTCAAATACCAATGTTTATAGTAACACTGTAGTAAACCAGCTATTCTGACACAGGTCTTGCAACATCCAGATTGGAACAAAGCAGCACGTCTGCCTAAGAGACGAGTGGGAAACAGGAAAGAGGGCAGAATAGAGCATTGATTAATGTTGCAGAGTAAGGTAATCTGATATTTAGAAGGTGCTTAAATTATTCTGGAAACTTAACAACAGCACACAAAAGTATAAAATCAAAACCTGGAAATTTAATTGGCAAAAAGGAAAAGAAAACAAAAGGCTCAAGGCTGTGCCAGTTAATATTCTACAAGCAAAAATTGACTGAACTGTGAAAAAATTCTATCTGAAATTTTGAGTTAAGGTTTTGCAAACCCAAGTTGATTTCAAAACCTTTTAGCTATGAAAAGACTTTAAAAGTGCAAGAATCAACAAATTATTTTTATAGCTTCTACATGAGATATTTAATTTTTCAAATTCAAATGTTATTGAAAATATACTTCCATTGTGCCCATTTTAATGCTTATTTTCCAATTAAATATTGTGTTTTAAGGCTCATCTATTCATACAGTTCTTAAATTTGCTTCACTGAAAATTGAAAGGAATAGCTATTTTCATTTAAAAGAAGCAACATATTTTGCAGCAAAGAAAACCGTATTGTTTCTGCAGCATAATAGTGAATCTCTGTGAAAGAAAAGTCTGATATTTCATAGGTATACAGGATTATGTCACATGCAATAATTTCAGTGATTGAATGGGTAAATAGAACATTCATACTTGTTCCTCAGCTCACTCTATTTTTTTGGTCTGACCCTATGGGTAAAGTTGAATTTTGCATCTGGAATTTTGAGCAAAATACCTATAACAAAGGATTCAAATAGGAACAAAAAAAAAAAAACCTCATCACCTTTCCAATATGCACAACTCCTGAGTCTTGTCTTTTTTCAAGCTAGCAAGGACGAGACCTAAAAATACTGAGCTATTGAAACACAGACAGAAAGAGCTAAACCTGCAGCCCTCTCTCCAGGCTTTAAGATCTGCATTAGAGCTCGGCCATGAGCTGCTGCAGCTGCTGCAGCCACAGGCACAGCCGTGCAGTCCACGTGGGGGATCCTGCCTGTGTCTGGCCCTGGCCCTCAGATTATTTTTCTGTAATATTAATAAGGAAGGAAACATGAAGGTAGCCAGTACCATTAAATCTAGCATTTGTGCTGCTCCCAGAACAGAGCAGCTGCAGCAGCATCTCTCAGCAATGCCTGTGATGATGCTCTGCCCCGGGCACCATTGGAGACCTGGCTGGTGGCTGAGGCTGGAGCCCAGCGTGCCTCACCCCATGAGATCTGCATCCATCCCTGCAAGCCTCCAGGAACAAAGTGCTGGGGACAAGCCCCATAGCTGTGGCAGCAGCAGCAGGTCGAGTACAGCTGCAGAAAACGTAGAGGCGTGAGTGCGACATTACAGATTAGCTGAAAACTGTGAAAAAATGATCCTGTCGTGTTTGCCAGGCCATCCTTACAGACCATCCCCTCTCTGCTGCCTGCCCTAGGCAGTGGGGAGGGGCCATGTTCGTACATATATCAACAGTGCACTGTTCCATTTTTACCTGAAAAGACTATGCTCATTTCAAATTATTGCATGCAGTGCCAGTCAGTCAACATTTTTTCGTTCTTCAGGTCACACTGTGCTGGTTTCAAATGGGACTCAGGTCATCTTTTATTGCAGTGGGAAGAAAGGGATAAAAAAGCTTAGTCGATTTCAGTTAATGAAAGCAAAACCTTGTCTTTGTTTTTGATTTTGAGACTAGTTTTGCTGGTGCTTTTTTTTTTTTTTTTCTTTTTAAATATTAAAATATAGGGATTTGATGATTAAATACTACAATTAACAATGGCAACTTTCTCTAAATTTAAAATATAATTATGAGGTAATGATCAAGGCAAGTGGGCATTTTTGCCTGATAAAAGTGGAAGTAGTGTGACCAGATATATGCCAACTTGCATTAGCTTTCTTGGTAGCTAACCTCCAGGTGGAGCATTAATTTGCAGCTATTATTACAATTGCTACATATATATTTCAGTGCAGGCGTCATTGTTATAGATGGTATTATAAATTCTTTATTTTTATGAGAAATGCAAAGACTTTGAAGATACTCATAATCCAGTCATTTGGGGAGTATCCACAGTAAATTGCACCAATTTAAGTTTGTTTTAATCAATATACTGTCAGTCCTTAATGAAGAATTGTACTGCTATAGCAGCCACTGCTGTTTGGGTTGAGGTTTCTAAAAGAAAGGAGTGCATTTATACCTATGTCTGTTTAGTAACACTGAGCAGAGTGCAGATAAACACGGTGCACTAGAAGAGCACTTGGATCCACATAAGTGGAAAACTACAGGCAAAGAGATAGAATTTTTTCCCTGAACCATGCAATAGTGATGCCTGTTTCAGATTGCTTCTTCCTGCATGTACCAGGATAACCATGCTTGTGACTAGTTCTACTAACCTCAGTTCACATAAGTATAACTACTCATTTGTGCACCCACACTATTTTAAGGATCAGATACTTATTTCTAACATTTCTAGAAATATATTCATGTGCAATGGTTTGGTGCTTAGAAGAATGCAAAGAAAAAAGCTGATCACTTTTAAAACACTGTTAAGTCTCTGAGTAATTTATTACTGTGGAGTGAATTCTATTTTCAACACTTCATTCTGTATTTATTAATCACTCGTCTTCAAAGGTAGGTAAAACAACAATTAAGAACAGTATTAATTAAAAATAATTACCACTTTCCACTACCATTATTCTTCCAAAAGAATCTATTCAAATATGTTAATATTTTTAAAATTTCAGCAAGAAAATACTAAGAAAACTGCCTATTTAATTTCCACTCCTTTGGCTGAATGCAATCTGTGTTGGTGAGTTGCAAATTTTTTTTAATATGTGAAATGCATTTTAAGTGTCCAAAATTGAATATCTTTCAGAAATCCTTGAAATGGCATGTAGCTTTTAGAGGGTTTGCTTTAGCCAGTTATTGATAAACCTGTGAAAACTCTCTCCTGAATTCACATGGGCCATTCAGTATCTGCAGCCTTTGACTCCAGCCCATTGTCACTGCACATTGTTTGTGGCTGGTGGGTAGGTGCTTTGCTGCTCGTGGTTTGAATAACAAAGAAGCCTTCCAGGCTATTTAGCAAAATCTGTTAGATGTCAGAGTCCAACATCTTCTGGTCATGGGCATCTGCATGATTCACAGGACTGAATGATAACTGCAGAAGACAAATAGAGTCAGCAACTGAAGGACCCCTCACAAAAGATCCCTTAATGGCTTTGTCAGATCTGAAAAAATCCCTTTGTTCTTCCCTCATCCTGACCTGCCCCTGTTATTTAGTAATGTGCAACTTGAGGATCCACAATACACCTAACATTTTGTTTGGCAGCCAAGTAAAAGTAAAAAATAAGCAAAAAGAGTCAGAAATTGTGCAAAACAATGTGGAAAATAACTATGTAATGGATTCTGTATACTTCTAAATAGGCTGAAACACTGGGAGCAGTGAGAAGACAAGACCTACAGCATAGGTAATAATGCTGGATGCATGACATGATGTAGGTAGGAAATTATCAATAAATTTCAGGCAGTAGGAGAATTGAGAAAAACAAATTTTTAGAATAATAATAGTAATTTCAGACCATGGCATCATTGAATTCATCTCAGGGGGAAAAGCCTCAGATGTTAGAAGTTATCTCTGTAGCGCTGATATCAAGAGAGCCATGACAATTTATGCAAGCTGAAGATCTACCCCTCAGCAGCTCAAATGTAGCTTCTGTGCCCTGCTGAGCCAGTACACTAGCAAGCTGTTCCTGGCTCTCATTGCCACAGTATCTGTGCTCACCACCCTCGTTTACCAAGTAAATAAACAAACAGTGTTCTTCAAATCAGATTCTGCAATTGAAGAGCTTTAAAAAAAACCTAACCAAACATGAAGATCAATGAAATTAATAAAAGGAGTCTGCTTAGGGCAAACACATGATGAAATTGAATTTTTTTTTTTTTTTTTTTTTTTTTTTTTTTGTAAAGAAACAGAGAATATCCACAGAAAATGGTGGGTATGTTATCATCATAAAAAATATTGATTTGTGTGCCTACCAACTAAGCTAAACAGTTGGTGGGTTACAAAAAAGTATGCTAGAAAAAAACCTGTTCCCTCTTCTCATTTGATAGAAGGCATAAGCTGAGAAAGTTCAGAGCTCGACTGCCTCTTCTGTGATTCTGAAATGTGTCAAACAATGCTTGAAATGGATCAAGAGTATTCCTTTCAGTTCCGTGCAAAAAAATGTCCTGGTCTCAGCTGCATAGGATGATGTACTGCATTGACAAAGGCTTGTCTTGAAAGACAGATCATTAGATAATGTGCTGGTGTACTCCAGCATTTGTATTTCAACTGAACTGCATTTTTAAGGAGAAGAAATTATTAATACTGCAGTGATCCAAGAGCTGCAAAATGTCCTTCTTTAGCTATTGACATAAACTTGGATTCAGTAGCAAAAGGTAATTTGTGTGTTTACCTATCATGCCTTGTGCTGTACATTATACTTCTCTGTAACATACTTACCTGCTGTAGGTATATATATTTTATCAGCTACTAGTTCACTGCATATAGGCCTGATCTGCACTATTATGATATCTTTCTGTCTTTAAAAAAGAAAATTATTCTTCCTGAAAAAGTAAATCCATTGAAAAGACTGTCACAGTTTTTTGGTCCCTTCTTTTGGGTTCACACATGGATTCTCCTTTCAAATATACAGGTTGAACATTTCTTTCACTAAAAAAAAAGACTACAGTTTTTCTGAGATTAAATCTGAATTTCTGTATTTCCAAAATTTTATTCCTTAGACTACAGTTTCAAGATCAACTATAATTAGGGTCCACAGAAATGGAAAAATTAAAATATAGCATATATACCCTGCTACATACTTTGAAACATAATATTTTGGACTCTTTCTTCAAATTATAAAATAAAATCATAAGCCTCACTCGAGTTTGTCAAGAAACAATGCTGAATTATCCCTACTGATACTTATTGTATGTAAATCTAGTGATAAGACATCTCTTTAAAGCTATAGATATATTTGATTTTCTTCTTTATCTACCCTCTGTAATATCTCCAGTGATGGTACTACATCAACAAGCTTCAGGAAACTCTAATTGGTGGAGCTCAGATTTTCCACAGCTATTGGGGTATTGCTGCCACTGCATTAGAATCTGTGGAGAGATAATCCAAACACTGGGCTCTGCAGCAGTACTGAGGTCCAAGAAAAATGTGAAAAAGTACAGAGCAAGGCTTCGAGAATAGTCAGAGGACCGGGGAGCCTGTTTTGAAAGATTTTTAGAGTCAGAGTTGTTTAACTGAGCAAAACAACTGAAGCCTGCAAGTACATATGATTGCTATCTAAAAAAACACATTGTAGGAGTAAATATTGAGCAGTGATACTGTAAGCTAAAGGACAGTGCTGTCACTAGGAAAATAATGGTGATGACTGTAAATGTATTTAACTGGAAATGAGACAGTTCTAAGCTATTAGAATAATGTGTTTCTGGAACTGCCTTCCAAAATAAGGAGCACAGAAGCTAGAACTCAGGGATGAGTTGCCTTAATATTTATGGAGTTAATTTTTTATTCTTTCAGTATTTCCAAATATCAATATCAGTTCTTGCACTTACATGTGTGTTTTAAATGGAGAATTTATAATCATTAATGAAAATGACACAGAAACATCATTTTCAGGAAGTTATTTCTCTTGACAAGAAACCCTGGATATGAGCAGTGTTCTGAAAACTCAAAACTGCAATATGGGGCACATCAAGATATACCCTGTGTCTTCTTGTCTGCTCTACTGTAGCATTTGGGCAACCTGGTCTAGTGAGAGGTTTCCCTGTCCATGGCAGAGGATTGGACCTGGATGATCCTTAAGGCCCCTTTGAACCCAAGCCATTCTAGGATTCTGTGATTTTTGACAGACTCGACAGCTTCTTTTCACATTTATAACTGGTTGACAATTATCTGAAAAAGTTGGCCCCTTCAGCATTTTAGGCTCCAGTGGACAACACCTTGCTTACTTTCTTCATCCTTTCATGTCTTTTGACAAAATTGTATGCAAGTTCTAAACTAGCATTACTTATTTTAAAAGGAGGCTCAATAGAACAGCTCAGGATGAGGACAGTGAGGTAAACATATTACTATGATTACCAGTATTGAATTACTACATCTGATTTTGAATGATATTTTATTTCCATCATTAGTTCCAAACAGCCTTCAGAAACTATCAACAAATATTTATACTCTTACATCAACTCTTCAGAATAGAAATGTGTCTGCACCTGGGTCTTTCCTCTATTGAATATTTGTTAATAAAATACGGAAGTTTGGGACATAACTATCAGCTGCAGCTGTCTGAGAAAATTAACTAGAAATCAGTACTTAGACCTTTCATTTTTAATTTGTTGTTGAAAGTAGCCAACCATTGCCAGTGTGCTTCTCCATTCCTTGGTGCTCAGTCTATCCATAAATATACTCCATTTTCTCTCCTAAAGCAAGCTTCACTTTAAAGGAGTTAGAGCTTTACAGATTTCTTTTATCTTTTCCAGTTGATTAGAGAAGACTATGTTCCTTCAGGAATACAAGGGTGCATTTTAATTTTATGCACACCTTTAGGCATCAGTCATTGGCATCTGTTCTGTGAAAATCTCACATTTATAAAAAAAAACCAGAAAATACTTGCAGGTGAGCTGTATATTTCAAAGTGCAATTCCAGTAGAGTCTGTCCTTTGGGCAGGCAGCTATATGCTAGATATTGCCTTTTAAATCCTGACTAGACAGAGAACTTCAATCATTGCACTTAATCCTTTCCTTACTTAGCAAAGTTTTAAGCACATCCTTTGCTCAAGAAAGGCACAGGCTTTGATAGAAATTCAGCAGAAAACATCGTAAATGAAAATACATTAAAATATGATAACTTGAAAGAATTAGAGCATTGCATTTGAAAGACATCCACTCAGGTAGGATTAATGCAAGAAATACAAACTTTAAGAATTTTGCAAAGGTTTTCAAAGATGTGATCTCTGGAGTTTTAAAAGGTTCCATAATTCTGGGCCTATGTTCTCTTATGCCCAGCTGTAAACAGACTTTAATAAAAAAGTAAGTGTCAACAATCTGAAACACATTTTTTAACCTGTCTCCTACACTACCCTGACGTCTACAGTAATTATCTTCCGCAGATGGAGCACAGCTGATCAGGGTCATTCACTGATAAATGTATTTCAGGGGATTTTTTCCCCCTCTATCTCAGTTTGAAATTCTTATCCTGTAATGGTGTGTCCTTGCAGAAAATGCTTTTGGGTCCTAACTTTTTATTTCCTCGTGTCTGGTTGTACAGTTAATGGAAACTTTCAGGCATTTCATGTAAGACTAACCTTCATTTACACATCTACAGTTATACAGGGATTAGTGTACAAATTAGGATTTATTTAGGATGGAAAAGAATTTAAAGATCACTTCATAAAGAATTTCGAATGGTTTTGAAACAGAGTTTGCCTCACAGGTTTTTTTATCCAGTTTCATCTTAGTGTCAGAAATAATGTTCCACCATCACTGCCATCTTTTCTCAAAGAAATGAAGCGTCTATGATCATGCTGTTCATACGTCTTCCTCTCATTTCCTCTGTGAGTGAACTTTGTGTTTAACTGGTTCTTTCTTCTTTCAGTAAGACTTCATAAAGATGAAAAAAATAGAAAACTGACATTGCTGCTTTAAGTTGATTTTGAGGACTAACAATCTGTACCAAAGGGACGAGAGAATGTCACACTGTGAAGGTTCCCAGTGGAACCTGGATGATCTCAGAAGGTGGTCAGTTGAGAAACAGTGAAAGTTTCTAATTTCCGCAGTTTTCAAGTGTTTTAATAATTACTCAGAAATCTGAAGAAGCTTACAAATCCAAAACTTGCAAGGCTCTTTTTCCTTTATTTATTCACAAATAATGTTTAAGATAGAAATTGAGAATAAAAAATTCACAATATGGCAATACTTGGGTAGTTCTGTCCAGAAACCAGACACAGATATAAGATCTGAAAGATTTTGTCTGCATCCATGTCCACTTCTAGTCCATGTTTGCTTAGCCACCTGCCTGTTGTGCAGTGCCTGTCCTCAGCTCTTCACACAACTCTGGGCACAGGCATCACATAGTCAGTGTCATTGTAAGAATGTCACAAGATGAAACAGATTTCCTCCTGTTTCCACCTGCTTTATATGCTCTACATTACTGCAATTTTAATTTTTTTTTTCTTTGTCTTCAACAGCTCTGGTGTTCCAGTTGGAATAAGTTTCTCTCAAATATAGTTTGGATTTTTTGTTTTCATGGCAAGGACTTTGATTTTTCAAAGTTGAAGTGATCCTCTAGAAAGGCATGGCCAACCTTTCTAAAGTGTGGTGTAACAAGAGCAGCTCTGAATGTTGCTGTTTCCCATAAGACTATCAGTAAGACAGGAGTTGACACAGAAAATATCTTGGATTTCCTGCAACTGCATTTTAAAGCTTTTAGAGTTTCATTTTCTCTTTAAAATGCTTCTTTGAACATTACCTATGCCCAGAGGAACAGTTTAAAAATGAAAAACAGGGTTTTAGAGCTTCAATTGCAGCCACAGGGGACTGTATATTCTTCCATTGTTGCTTTGCTCTAGTATTATGCCTCTATTAGCTCAAAATATAAAGACCTGATAATGTAGGCCCCTTTGGAATACCTAAGATTAACAATGAGAGTTTCATCTTGGAGGACCTGCAGTATTATTTATTTGACATCATATTACATCAGTTGTACAAAATTTCTCTTTTCCTGCAGAAAAGAAAATCCTAATCAAAACTATTAATATTGTTTTTATTGGATTTAGAAAATAAGGAGTCAAATAAGCTGTTTCCTTGTAATCAGGGAAGCATGTTATTAACCACCCTTTTCTTAGTTGAATCTTATCCAGTTTTCACTTCTGTCTCTTTTGAGTTTTACAGGAAATGAAAGAGGCCCCCAGCAACTATTTCCAGATCAGTCCCTTGTCAAACAATTCAGGTTACATAGACTTTATCACTACATATGCAATCTGCTAGAAAAAAAATAAGAAATCCGGTTCATTTAATAACTTTTCTCTATATGTCAAACACTTTGAGGTAAGTTATAACAATACTACTCATGTTAGTGGTGGATAATACTCTACCATAACACGTTAATGGCTTAGTGCTTAAAATACTCTGCTATGCATGTGCAATGTGTGTTGAATGCATGACAGCCTGTGAAAGGTGTATATGAGATGAATTCACACCCCTTATTACAGACATATAATGGTCAGTAAAAAGACAGTTAGTACATCAAAATGGATTCTAACATGCCAATCTATATATTGAATTCCACATTTTCTGAGAAAATTCATAAACTTATTTCAAGAGCTGGAGAATGCCTATTAAGCATAGAAAATATTCTGGTCCTACAGTACAAATATCAATGCTCAAATACTCAAAAGAATTTGGTGTGGAATTTTATTTAGATTTTCAAAATAGGTCTGTTACATTTTTTTTTCAACAGAAATATGTTCACTATTTCTGTTATATACAATTTTCTGTTATTCATATTTCATTCATTGTCCAAAGTATTCTCTGAGTCTCAAGGTCCCAACAGGAAAAAAAAAAATTAATTTGAGATACCCCTAAAGCTCAAGTATTTGTTGGTAGAAATACAGGCTTGTCATTGTTGATGCATAATAACCTTGCTGATAATTACAGCTGACTGTGCCAGTGGCTCAGAGTTAGTGAGAATATCTATAATGGTAGCTTCCAGAAAGTCTCTGACCTCAGATCTACCCATTTAATAAGTTCTTATCCTTTAGATTAGAAGATAGAAAAGACAGCTCTAATTCTGACATGTTCAAAAGCTTTCTTTGTCTTTACCTTTGTCCTGGACAATCCATAGGGGATCACTTTGAAGAAGTGAGTGCTCAATTGGAACATGAGTGTCATGTACATTATGATGTTAAAGCAGGACTTGGAGATCACAGATTCATTGTCTCTAAAGCCAGAAGAACCCCTGTGACCACATAACCTGACCCTTTGTTTAAAGGAAAACATAGCATTTCCCTGAACTATTTCCCATTTGAACCACAGGTCATCTTTAGGAAAAAAAAATCTATTATCTATTTAAACATTTATATTAATGAAGTTCTCTACCGCAATGGTTTTCTAGTTGTTAATTATCTACGCTATTAGAAATGTGTATGTTGCATCTAGACCAAATATCTAGCTCAAGCTTCCAAAATCTGGATATTTCCTCACATCTAATGTCTTCAATTGTCAACACTTGGTTTCTTCTGTATTATTTATAAATTGCAGCCATTCTGAGATACACAGCTTAATAGAGTCAGTTCTTTGAAAATCTATAACGCCTGTTTCCTGGTGCTGGAATAATTTCATAGGGTAACCTAAGATGCAAATGAACTCTGGGAGTCATTTGGCCTGATCTCACAGCTCAGAGTAGACATAATCTATATCAAGTTGCCCCAGAGGAGCTGTGAAGATCTCAAGGGATGGAGATTCCACAACCACTGAACTCCTATTTCAGGTTTTGGCAGCCCACTTCTGAATTCTTTTTCCTAGTGTCTTCTCAACATTTCTCATGCACTGTGTGCCCTTCCTTCTCATCCTATTATTGTGCACTTCTGAGAAGAATCTGCCTTCATCTTCTCCATGGCCTTCTACGTAGATGAAGACATTAATTAGATCTTCCTTTAACCATCCCAGTTAGGGAATGGTCTCTCAAACTTTCTTCACACAATGTGTGCTCCATCTTTGTGCCACTGTGCTGGAGGTCAGAATTGGACACAATACTTCAGATAAGTCTTCCAAGTGCTGTGAAGCAGCAGAGTTAGTTTCCCTTCACCTGATGGCAAAGTTTTTGCTAATGTGGTTGAATTTCTTTGCCACAAGGACACATTACAGATTCATGTATGTCTTGTTGTCTACTGGGATCTTCCATGTCCTTTTGTCCAAAGCTGCTTTCTATCCAGTTGTCATCCAGCATGTATTGTTGCATGACTTATGCTATTCCTGGTGCAGGGGTTTGCATTTGCCTTTGAGAGGCTTTTGTCAGGCCATTTCTTCAGTCTGTCGAGCCTTTCCCTCCAGGGTGTTGCCAGTTCTTCACACTTTGTGCTTGCTGAGGGCACATTTTGTCTCATCTTTATGAAAGACATCAAAAAGTATCTACCTCACCAATTTATCACAGTAAAACACCATTTACATGTGTTTTCTCTGCAATAGTTGCAAACTGTATCATCCTTCTTTAATGGAGGATGCTGACAATAAAATGAAAAGTGTCTCTAAAGAGGTAAGACCAGTGCAAAATAACTGCTTATGCTGACCAAGTTATCTCATTTACGTATATACTGCATTTGCCTTTTGCTATGTGAAATCAAGTAAATCTGCTTATGTCACATAATGCTGCTCCTTTTTCATTGTTACTACTTCTTGGATAGTTACTCTTTCTATAAAATGTGCTTCTTTGTTAACATGTGCCATTATTAAAAGGTGCATTATCTTTTTACACTCCATTTCAAAAGCAAAGAGAATCGCACGGCAAGAGCAACCTCTCTTTTTCATTATTTAAAATGTATCTCTGCCTTTGGATCATTTGTAAAAGTTTTTTATATATTTTTTCTATTTCATTGATCAAGTGTTTTAATAGCAGTGCTAAGGATCTTACTAGAAATATTTGATGATGCTTGTAGTCTTACAGACACATTTAAATGTGTTTGTTCTGCACCTCTTAATCAAAGTGACACATAGAACCAAGGCTTATAAATGACCCCATGCATTACATCATCAGTACTTTATTTCAAACGTTTCTCATTTTATCAGAGCCTTCTGCCTTTCTTGACTCTCAAGCATGTATCTTAGAAGATACTTTCCAACTATATTATTAATTGGCCTCCCAAGAAAAGGAAGTTATCAATTAGGTTACAAAAATAAAATTAGCCATTTTACAGATATATCCAGTCAGTAACTTTCCTAACATGGAGAGAACACACAGTAACTCAGGACTTGTGACATGGGAAGATACCAGAAGTACCATCCCTTTTCTTCTGATTTTCTCATCGAACACATTTTACACCCTCATTGTGTTATTATGAATAAACACTCAAGTGATGACAATGTGAGGAAAAGCTCAGAGTAGTTTCTAATGAACTATCGGACTTTTTTGATAAGATAATTGTGGTTATCAGGTGTATTCTCCCACAGTCTGGATGTTCTTTTGAAAAGTGAGGACTTGATCCCTATGAAGGATTTTGTATGGATGCAGCAAAACATTAGGACACATTCATGTTGAATTAAAAAATTCCTTTTTGTGACCAGGATGTTACCAAATGTTATGCTAAGACTTCGGTCACTTTGAATTAGCAACATAAATGAAAGGCAGTTGATAACACAGAGTGCATTTTACACGATAGGAACAGTGTCCTCTGGAGGACATTTCTGAAGGCAACTCTGTGCTTTTTTTATTAAGGAGCACTCTCTCAATACACAGAGTCAGATGCAGTGTTCAGCAAATGTCAAACCAGCAAGCAGTATGTGGCTATTTACCAACTACTGCTTATGCTGATTTCTGATGTGCTCCATATCACACTTTAGCAGAAAGCGTGCTAGGTGCCACCACGAATGATTTCTTTAATTCATCATAACAAATGTGTGTCTAACCACATAAATATTTTCCTCCTGGAGGCAAATCATCCTGCTCATATGAAAAAAAATCTTCCTAAATTTCAGCAATATTAATCATAGAACAAGTCTAAAAGCTCAGAATATTTTTCCACATACTGCCCATTTAAACAGCATACAGCATACTCGTGTAACATTAAGAATAATCTAAGAATAGTAGAACTAGGAATCAGGAATAAAGAGTGATGTAGCTCTTTATTGACATTTGTTCTGCAGTAGCTGCATCTACTGTGGCTTTCTCAAACAATAATACTATTTGTTCACTGAGGCATGCTTAATTCCACATAGAGCACTCTGAGCAGCTACAAATATGGGTATTTGTGTAATGTTTTGGTAATTAAAAAAAACCTCTTTTTCTGATGTGCAAAACTATATAAAATTATTTTGTATCTGAGGTGTTCTAAAATAGTTTTAATTGGATAATTATTTTACAGATTCAGAGAGTATTGCCATATTTCAGTCTCATCATTAACTTGGGTACAGGAGTCCATATGGCAGATGAGCAATATTAAATAAAAATATCTGGTTTGACAGAGAAAGAAGTGATGTTATTGTGAAGAGATTTGTGCATTACATAATTCATGATTTTTAGAGAAGACTTAGAGTTATGCCTAGAAACTGTTTTTTGTTTAGATTCTAACCAAGGTATGCCATAGTTGCAGTAATGAATAATGCAGATAACATGGTGTTCTCAGTGAACTATACAGCAGAAAAAGCAGCTGACTATCAGAAATAGCTCATTAGGAAAAAAAAGATAAATGTGAGCCAAGCACATTACCTTGATGGAGAAACAGAAAAGACAGCTTCTACTTCACAACTAATTTGTAAAAACAAGCCTGAAAGATTCCTGGTTCCTAAAGCCTTTAGGCAAACTCAGAACTAATTAAATAAAAAATTATCTCTGTTCCATACTTTTCAGATGAAATGGTAAGATATTTCATCATGAAAGTTTATGTAATGCAAATGTGGGCCATCAGCAGTATAGGACTTCTGAAAATGAAACCACGTCTGAGAAAGACACAATGAGTCTGACTCATTATAGCATCCCTGTTTGGAATTCCAGGATGTAGTTAAGATGGTGTCAGCACTTTTATTATATAACCTATTTTCAGTTGTTTATTATTTAGCTATAAAAATTTACTTCAGGCTAAATCTGCGTGCACAAGGTTTCAGGTATTGTGTTTTTTGGTTTTTGGTGTTTTGTTTAAAATAAGTATTAAATAAATTTTAAACTTTGACTGATGTATTTACAATTGGAGAAATCTGTTTTCTGTGAAAGGTGCTGAATTTACACACTTCTTTTACTGAATTTACAAACTTCTTTTAATTTCCAGAGCACTTAAAGCATTATTGGAAAACTCATTCTGCAGTATTAAATTTTTTCATCTTGTATATTTCCAAATTTTTTTTAATCAATCATCAAACCTATTTAAGCCCTGTCAAAAAGATCTGATGGCTGAAATTAATATACAAAAAATGAAACCAAAAACCTTACTCCAAGAGTACACATAGAACTACAACTATAAATCAAGTGGTAAATTCACGAAATAAACTCACATCTAAACATATCTTGTGGTAACTACTTTTGTGTCTGTTTCCTAATCTTCTGTATCTAGTACTGCACAGTTTTAATTTTTCTCTATTTCTACAAAATAGCAAAATCTATAAAACATTTCATCAATGCATCATCTGAGTAAACCCCAAAAAGATTGTAAAAATATGTGAGTAATTCAGAAATAGTAGATCATCTTCCATCTAGTCCAATAACAGGGAAAACCTTCATGTTAGATACAAAAAATACTTGCATTGGAGGCACGAGTTTGGTGTTTTCAGAGATGGGCTTTAGCCACTACCAGGCCCTTTATCAGTGCCACAGCCTGTGAGGGGCTCCCCAGGGCTGCTGTGTGGGATGAAGAAGGCAAAGGCACAGGGTAGCACTGCCAGGAAAGCAGCAGCAGTACACTGCTGAAAATGGGGTGGTGGGCCAGTTCTGCCATATTCATCAGATAGTGCTGACTTAGCTTCTGGCACAGTCTGTTTGCATCCTGAAAAGAAGCCATGCGCAGAAAGTTTCTGGGGACCACTTGAAATACTTGTACTAATTTAAAAGTGGTGTCCCAGGCATGGTACTGTAAAGGCTTTCTTGTCAACTCTACCAGCGTCATTTGAGTGTGTATCATCTGAAATTGATGGACAGATATTTATCTTATGCTTGCTTTCCACTTAGCTTTGCAAAAAATTGATTTAAAGGTTGATTCATAATCTGCACAGAACAGAAATGATAGCCATTATAAATGCAGTAATAGGTCACATATACAGCCCTCAGCACTATAGTCAGTTTTGCTAGGTGAATGAATGATGAGTAAGACACCACATTCTTCTCAAAAGAGTATATTTAGGTCACTAAATTATCTGACATAGCATTAATTAACATGTGGCTTTGAAATCCTTTTTAAGGATGAGCACGGAGAAATCACTGGGGTTTTGTACTGGTGATAGGTAGTTTAAACTTTAGGTTTTGCTCCCAATTAATATATAATATTAATACAGATATTTTAAAATCAGCTACTATCTCTCCCCATCTATACACTTGCAATGATTAACTGGTCAATTCAAATATTATCCAATTCATACCTATTGTAAATCAAAGCTAAAGGAAATCCAGTGGAATACTCTATTTTCTATTTTAAGGCAAGTTCATTAATTTCACATTCATTTATAAATCATCAGGTACCCTTTTTCCTTTCCCTTTCTTTATGATTACAAAAAGGAAAAAGCAAACAGAACCTCCCACCAAAAAAGTTACTGCTAGTATCCACTATTCTTGTGATTCTCTAGCCGACTCTTTTAAGTGAGTGCTTTGGTCATCTGACTGGAAGACTGAAGCTTCCCAGGTACATTACTTTCAGTTACTCCCTATCTCTAAGGAGCAGTTTCATAGTTGTTTTGTTTTATTTTATTTTATAGGCATGTATGTTGCTTTTCATTAATTTTCTTGCAGTTATTTTTCCTTCTTTCTCCCTTTTCTCAGATTTATTCTGTTCCTGCACAATTGCATTTTAGCATTTTCTCTTTCTTAGCTTCTGAACTAAAAGTCTATAATTTTAAAAGCAGTTAATGTGTTTGACTGAAGAGATGATTATGTATATTATCTGTTCCTTGAAACAGGACTGCTCCTCTTGAAGCTGGGACAATGAGGCTCTGCATGAAGCAACATTATACAGAAGTTTCTTATACAGAAGTCAGTGCACACAGTTCCACTTCAGCTCTCAACGTTCAGCCAGGAAGCCAAAGGCTTGAGGGCCTCTTCTCTGGCTCCTCCTATTACTAAATCTGCTGTCAGATGGGAGGAGTGCAGGAAGCAGAGGAATTCTGAAGGAAAGGTTGTTGGCTTGTTTAAATAGGAAGGATGATCTCCATGTATCATTTTCATAGAGCATTCTTCTAATAATCGTCAATCTTCTCTTTGCAGAAGCAATGTTCCATCTCCTTTCCAGAAAAAGATAAAGGTTTTTAGAGACTCCTTTATGTCATTAGAATCTAAATAGACTGCTGCTTTTTTTATTTACACAGTGAGAAATATATTGAGGGTTATCCCACCAAAGATATAATTTTATTTAATTTGTACTTCTCCAACATTTTAATTGAATGTGTTTATTTCATTATTATTATTTTAGTTGTAATCAAAGTGTAGGTCTTAGCCAGCAGTCTATACATTTAGCAAAGAAATTTAACTGCACATAGAACAGCCTATTAACAGGTTAAAAATGGAATTGTCCTGAAGGAGAACCAGCCCTCCTTACAGTAGTTTGATACTACCATAATAACAGGGAGTTCACAGAATTAGATGACTAAGAATTCTGAGAGTCATTTTGCAAAAGACTACACATAACTGGAATTTAATCCTAAGACTTTGATGTCTGTATCATGGCTGTATCTTGCCTCTGCTGCACCTTTGAATTTTCTAGCTTTTCTCACTGTAACACTTTTTGTCACAACATAATAGGGAAAGTTTCTTCTTTTTGTTGTTATTATTTTTGTTCATTATTAGATAATTGACCCATTTCCAGGTAATTTACTCAGGAAAACTTGAAGTGACTTTCTTTCTGCATTACAAATATTTCTGATTTGCAAGTCACTAAATATTTTCCTTAGCAGATATATCCCTAAAAGGTGGGCAAATTCCAGGGAAAGTTGAGCAAAAAGCCTTAAATTCAGCATATTTAAAAACTTTGTAAAAGGAGTTGAAAGATATTAGCAGGTGTTATTAATCAATATATTATGTGCCATTGAAAATGTTATAAAATTCTTAAAATATCCAAACAGTAGGACAATGTAAGGACAAATTTGTACATATAGAACCAAGCCTGAAATACCTCTATTTCTCTCATTCTGGATACTACCTTATATCCAAGTTTGCATCCTTTTTAAGACTTGTAAGAAAACTGAGATATACCTTTGGCTAATTCTGAAAGCTAAAGAAGTACTCCTGTCTATGTTATTCTCCTACTCCCATTAACTTTCCAAATTGTACAATATGTACAAAAGTGCTTTCTAATGTACCCATACAAACAAAAACAGACAGAAAGAATAAATATTTCATATGGATCTTAGAAGAAATGTAACTGGAAATAAATGATCGTCCCCCTCTACTTGGCCCCAAATCCTGTGTTTATTTTGGGGCCACTCACTACAAGAAAAACACTGAGGTGCTGGAGCACGTCCAGGGAGGGGCAACTGGGGAAGGGTCTGGAGTGTTCCTCCTGTGAGGAGCAGCTGAGGGAGCTGGGGGGGCTCAGTGTGGAGAAAAGAAGGCTCAGGAGGTGCCTTATCACTCCCTACAACTGCCTGAAAGGAGGGTGTAGCCAGGTGGGCATTGAGCTCCTCTCCCAAGTTACAAGTGGTAGGAAAGAGGAAATGGCATCAGGTAGCACTTGAAGAGATTTTGATTGGATGTTACATAAAATTTCTTCAGCAAAAGGGCTGTCAAGCGTTGGAACAGGGTGGCTGGAGAAGTGGTTGCAAAGCCTCAAATCATACAATGAATGTGCAAGGTGTAGTATTCTCTGGAATTTTTTTCAAAGCATAATTTTTGACATCATGATGTCATCTGGAAAAAAACTTTGTTCCAGTAGCACTGCACATTTAAATCACACTGCACACATGACTTTAATCGCTTGTTTTTACAACTGTAATTGTTACACCTATTCCAAATTTTAATGGATTGAGGTAAGCCTGATTTCTCAGGCAAAGTAGAGATTGCAACTACAATCCAGCACCAAAGCTTTTCCAGCAAATAACAAATAACATTTCTATCATTCTGACAGTCACAAAAACAGCATGGAATAAAAAAGCTGTTAAAACCTTTTCTCCATCCTTAGGTAGCTATGTAAGTCACCTATAGTCTAAGATTCATAACATTTTTTTTATCCTTAGCAGGCAAGGAGTAAGATAATTGGTTTGTATGACTGCGTATCTGTTTCAAAAACATCAAAACAATATATGCAATAGAATCTGAGGGGGGGAAAATCACATTGTAAAATGATAGATGATAATATGCCCAACAGGTAAACTTTTTATATGACAGGGTTAGGGATCAAAGTTACAGCTAGTAATGTATTGCAGAAGACTGTAATTGTCTGGAATATTTTCTGATTATGTTCTTATTTCTAAAATAGTATTTTGATGTAGTACAGCTCTTCTTAGGCTCTGATAGTTATTAATAGAAATATGTCCTTTAGTATAAGTAATCTGTTCCACATAGGAAGAATATATTGTTCAAAATAAGAAGGCATGTTTCATTTTATAATTGGTCGAAAACTCTTGAGAAATAGTTGTTCATTCTGGAAAGTACTGTAGAGAATAAATTGCCTCTTCTGCTTCAAAAATCTATGAAGTCTTATCTTTTTGATTCAAGGTTTCCCTCAAAAAGTAAATTTAGATACTAGGAGAGCAGAAAATTCTGCTATCTTTTATGTAGTAAGTAAAATATTAAAGGAAATTACATCAAAGATCTAATACTGTGGATTCTGTTTTGGTTTATTTTGGCAGTGAACCTATTAATGCCTATTCTTTTAGACCCACACTTTTCTCTTTTTCCTTTTCTAAACTTTAATAAAAATAAATTCCCTCTGAACTAAATCCTAGCAAATCTAATCAAAGGCAGTCACTTCACTAAGGGGAAGCAGGGGGTGGGGAGGAACTAAATTACAACTTTCTTCAAGATCCTAAAAAGCAAAATGGAAAAAAGCCATAGTTAATATAATAAATCATAACATCATAGAGAGCTTATTTGGAGGGAGCTAAGGAGTGTTGATTAAGGAGGTGTTGGTGTTAAGGTTGTAATCAGGCAGCCGTTTCAAGCCTCACTTTCACAGCCTGCTGACATGAAGGAATAACATTTATTTTGTGAACAGTTATGTGACTGATGTCAGAGACAGATGAGAAAGGGATTTTTCCCCCCTCTTACTTCAGCTGTAGAACAAAAACATGTAAAAGCTTTATGAGTTATAAAATGAGATGTGTTTTATGATTTTTCTCCCCACTTCTCCAGGATGAAAGCTACCTTTTCCAAATATGCAAATTAACATCTGTATAAGCAGAACCTGGAAAAAAGTAAAATGGACTCTTCACATGCTCATATCAATATCTATGTGTGTACATATGCATGTGAATATGAGAGGCTAATAAACTGCTGGATGGGAAATCTGCAAGTAAAGGCCTTGTTCTTCCCTCACATTGTGTAAATTGAACATAATTTTGCTGAATTCAGTAGACAGAGATTTGCTTAAAAGTGGTATCTCCGAGAAAATAACTAAAATGCACTGATACTTCAGATAGTTGTGTGTCTAGTATTTTACACTGTTAAAAAAAAGAAAGATCTGGTTTTCATCTAATTTTACTATTTTGCATAGCCTGAATACTGTATACCAACAATCTATAGGTAAAACAGAATGACACCACTTGGATAAGAACATCATGATGGAGCTAAGTCTTATTTTTCTGCTAGCAAGCTTGTGTATATATGTGCAAGTCCAAGTTCAATGTATTGCAATTCATTGCCTGAATTATATGTATGCCGAACATGCTCTGTCAATGGAGCTCACTCTAATCTCTAATTTTTATTGGAGCTACTGAGAATATACAAGTAGTAATACCACTGGTGTTATCTTAAAGGTCTAAGGATATGTGATAATTCACAAGGGAAAGGTAGTATCTTTCATCAGATCAACTAATACAGCTATGAAAAAAAGGATACACTTTTAGGCAGACAAATCACATGTAAGATATATAAGATGACAGAACATGATGATATTATATTGATAACATTAGCCTTATTGTATACTAAGATGCTTTGCACTGAATTAAATATAGAATTAGAAGGGTTCTGATTCACGTAATCTTCAGCCAAGCTGCCTTATTGGAGAAGCTGGCTATTTATCTTGCCTTCAGAAAAGTTGTGTTAGCAATATGATGAGGTATAAAAAACCCAGAAATTATGCACTGTCCTAATTTAATTTTGCTCTAAATAAAACACCCAGAAAAGCTGTAGAAGTATAAGAAGAATACTCTAACTGAGGCAGATAAGAAGAATACTCTAACTGACTGAAGAAGAGTAACCAAATTTAGGAAAGAGATTGAAGGAATATCCAAAGGTCTCCTTGGCAGTACCTGCGCTCAATGTTCTTTTTGTATAGCCCTGCTTTAGGATCTCTTATGGAAGATGATAATGGAGAGATGAAGATGGAAAAACAGAAAGAAGAAAATTAACTTTCTAGTCTAATCTTATTCCAACTAAGCCTACTATGGATTTTTGCTTAATAAAATATTAGATTAAAAAGAACAAATCTTCAGTAGTACACATCCATTCCAAATTAGGGAAGTAGAAATGAAAAGAATCATGATCAACAATGATGTAGAAAGGGGAAATGTAAGCAAGCACACAATGAGAAATCAGATACTCTTCAACTTTATGACTGAAAGACATAGTGAATTAAGAATGGATCCTAGCATATGTGAAAGCTTTGATTAAAAAAATATGGATTCAAAAACCACTCAAAAAGGCATTATTGTACTTCCAAAGAAGAATTAGACTAAGAAAAAGAAAAATACTCAAAAATTGTCCAGTTGAACAGTGACTGGACCTTAGACATATCCAGCTGTGATTGTGACACAGCCCAATGAAGATTTGGCATCATTTACTAATGGAAAAAAACTGAGAGAAAATTCAAAGTGCCTCTGTACTCACGTACATGGCAAGAAGGGATAACAGATTTTTTTCTGTTTTGCAGGTTGGTTTTTTTTCATGTAGTAAATGGGTACCAGCAGATAACAGAACCACAAGAATATAAAGAGAAATTTGTTGTTTGTTTCTGAAAGTACTTTTGAAATACCTGTAAATTAGCAGTGTAAATCGAACACAATTAAAAAAATTTTGTGGGGGAAACTTAAATTTTAATGTCTACAAATTCAAGAGGAATATATATGTTTAGGAAAAAAACCAAAAAAGTCTTATCTTCTAAACCCTCTCCTACTTATTTGAAAATTCATGAAAAAGGCCATTTATAAATAATTCCCAGGTAACGGAATTAATGCAAAGTACAGAAAATATTTTCTATTCAGAAATACTTCCAAATTGGCTCAGACCACCCAGAAAATTTATGATCAGAGCAGAACAGAACAGAACAGCATGATCAGAACAGAAAACATAGTTACACTATTACTGTAACTCCCCAAATCAAGGCCACTTCTTAGCAAATTACTTTCTACATAACCATACAATGATTTCACATTTCTCCATTCCTTAAGCCAAATTGCAGCAATGTTTACCTAACATACACTAATGAATCTTGGCATCTTTATATATAGTCCATTTAGGAAAAAAGTACTTTGGTCTCCTCAGGGGAAGTTCATGCCTAAGTGGAAAACTTCTTGAGGACTTCATAAAGCACACTGGCTTTTATAGGCCTATTATGCAAAACTGTAAGTAGACCTCAGTCCATGAAAATGAGAGTGCAGGTTGTGCAGTTCCATTGTTGGATTCATGATTGTCTTGCCTACAAACATCCAGGCTAGAACTTAGCTACAGGACCTACACTGAGGGGGATAACTAAGTTATAAAATCTAACATGGTGATGAAATAATGTGTATTAAAATTGGATTACACATTCACTGCCTTTTAGCACAGAAGATGTTGAAACATTCTGACAGTTCTGAAAGTATGAAGACTACAGTAGAGCTGATTGGAATAATATAACTCTCCTTCTTCCAAATTTATCATATAGAGTAGGAGAGTAGAGACTAGAATTTCTAGACTTCAGGACAGTGCCCCAGGGGTTTTAAAAATGCTTTTTGTTGCTGTATTGAGCAGCAGGGTAATGAGTTAGTATTAACTGCAATGGCTTGACTGAAGGTCTATTAGCTATTACCTTTATGTGTGTTAAAAAGCATGAATTCATACCTACATAATTCCTGAAGTTGAGTAATCAATAATGAATTTAATAATATTTAATATCTTTTCATTTTTTCTCCATTCATCATTAAAATTTTCAACTTTTATTCCCTAGAATGATAAAGGTTAGAATTTTTTCCTTAATATAATTGATGGCACTACAATCAAAGTGCTGATAATTGTATATAATTGCATGTTGGAGCCAAACTGTGAAGAGAAGGTTAAGCACTTCAAGAGGAGACGAAGGAATGCAAGACCGGCAATTTCTCTACAAGCACCCTGGAGAAGGGTCATCCCACTCTTTGTACTGTTGGATGGCCTGAAAATGCCCTTTTGGTGTGTTCCAAAAGCAGAATGGAATGTTATTCTGAAAGATTGAACATAAAGATTCAAAATCATGGCCTTATCCTTTCTTCCAACTTCTCTGTGAGGACAGAGACAGTTAAGGGAATGGGAACACTGTCCAGAAAGCCACCAGTGTGAGGCAGAGATTTTGTGCTACTGTTTAAATCTGAGTATTTAATATGTGGACATGTGTTCAGCACTGCTCAATTACAGTAGCTCCACATATTTTCATGGTTTGATGCCTCAGAATAGAGTATCTTTTAAAGGACTTCCTGAGCATGGCTAATTCCTTGCTGGATCAGCTGGGCTGGTGTAGACTCAATTTTTACAGCTGTCTCAGCCTTTCATTCTAGAAAAGCTTCAAAATACTTAGCAGTGAATCAAACTCTATGGTAAGTTATTGGTAGGATTTTGCTGAAATGATAAAGTCGCTACAGCAGTAATTCCCATTTCCATAGCAAAATAGTGTTTTACTTATCCAGCTATTTCAAAAATGTTATTGGAGAAGATTCATTTTTCAATTTATATTTTCATCCATTAGACCTTCTATTTTTTAAAAACCTATTTTAAAAGACAATTGCCATGTTAAAATGCATAATTTTTATTTATCAGCAATATCAACCTAAACAATAAGTTCTTCATTTATTCTCTTTGAAACTGTAATTGGTTTTGGCTTTTGTTTTTTCCTTACTTCAGCCCTAATCACAGGCTAAAATTTCCATGTGTCAGTTTGAAGGTATAGAGCCTTAAAATTAAAAAAAAGTTAAAATCAGTTATTTTTCTGTGTAATGGGAAGGTCAGATTTGTACTTTCACATACCATGCTTCTCAGTAGAAGAGCCAATTTCTGAGCTGCTCATGTACAGCTCTCATTCACACAATGTCTTAATGAGAATAATTGCATAAATAAGTAAATATGGTATTTATACCTTTCATCCCAAGAAAGCATTGCAAAAGCAGAAGCAAAGCAAATACACCTCTCTGAAGTATATGGGAGGATTCCATCCACCTAAATTCTCAGCTCTGTTTTTCAGGTCATTTTTAAAAAAAATCTATTTATTCAGAACCATCCACCCAAACAATATGGACTTCTGAAGATTTCTGAAGTCTGACATTTCTATCCATGGATTTTCATCATAAACTTCCTGGAAGAGGTTATTGTTATTCATTATTTTGGCCCAAATTTTTGAATAGATGAACTTGGTAATTTCATTTGATTATATGATCATTTTTCTATCTTTTCTAATGGATCTTCTTTATGTTAATATTTACTTTTATTTATGCTGTGGTAATAGTAATTATATATATAGCAAAACAAGACATTATCTCCTAGCTGCTTATTTTTATCGGTGTGTTGTTATCCCAAAGCATTCTTGCAGAAAAACACCAAAATAAACTTAAACCCTCAACCATATAAGTTCCAGAAGGATGACAGTGGGATGCTGTTCTGTACTGTGAATTTACTCTGTCATTTACTATGATCTGTGGACATGCAATATCATGCAGAAATTGGGCTGAACATGTGAGGATTCAGATTAATAGTTGGAAGAATTTCCTGAATTGTGGGAAGATTAAATTTTTTTTGGAACATATACTTTTGGGAACAATGTTTAAAACCCAAGCTTCCACTTCTATTCTTGTCATTTCAACACTATTATGGTAGCTATTACCTCTAATTAACAGGGAACTCCCATTAGTCATGCACTTAGATGTCAGAGTGACTCCAGTGGAAGCAGCTCAAACCCAATTAGGAACTTGACTAAAAGTACTATAAACCAGACTGTATTTTTACTAGTAGGTGAAAGTCAAGCATGTAAATGAGAGCAACTCCCAAAATGCTTCTGAACAGTAATCTTAAATCACTGTGCATGTTGCTGTTTACTTCCTAAAATATAATTTTTGAAGGTGAAAATATGGATTTATTATTAAGACAATGATTTTGTAAGTTTTTGTTGCCCTTTGCTTGCTTTCCCAAGACTGTGTAAACATGTGAATGGCTCTGAAAAATTAACAGTTTGATATCCATATCCAAGGTTTACCTTCTCTCACTGTTTCTAGAAAGTGCATTAGATAATTTTTGTTGCCAGCCCTGTAATGACCCTGAGCTGTTTCCAGTCTCTCTTAGGGTGTTAATATTTCATTTGCAATCACACTCTGTGAGCTGTAAAAATGTTTATGAATGGGTATAGGGCAACAGAACATTTTTCACATTTGAGTCATTATAGTGATAGCCCTAAACACAAAACACCCAATGTGAATGAATCTTTCTTTTACCTTCCAGATGCTTGATTCAGACACCAAACAAAAGCTTAAATCAGGAGTGTCTTCCAGGATTTAAGTACTCTAATGTCCATACACTTCAGGTGCTTATGCAGCATATCTATGGTTTTTTTGTTTATTAGTTCCCTATGTTGATGACCACTTATGTGATTATGTATTTTATTGAACTGGGACTGCTGAGATCAAAGTTAGAAATAAATGAGTACTGCTGAATATGGGTAACTGCACATATCTACTGAATTGTTTAAATAATTTAGATTAATCTTTCAAAAAGCAGGAATCACATGTGAGAAAGACACCTGTGGATTTTAGAAATAAGTTCTGGTGGCTGATTACAGTATTTTAAAGAATAGCTTCTTCAACAGCTTTATGCCTAGGAGGTGTGCAAAGCAGTAAATTACCTCTACTGAATGGGATAGTAAGAGCTTTATACTGTGGAAGTTAAACATCTCTCAGTAATGAAAGTATTCATAACCTCCATTTTAGCTTGCTGTAGAATAGCTCATGAAACTGAAAGATCAGAAGGAACTTTCAGATAATTTTGTCTGTTTTTATTTGCTTGCTGTATGCAAGACCATTAAAATATTCTTTTATCTAAAGTATAATTAGGAGACGACTATGCTGTGAACAGCTAAATCATTTATCTGCTTCAGAAAAAAAAATAAAGGTAATCTTGAATTTCATTCAGAATGCTTTTGAATGAAGAAATTGAGGGCTATAATTTTATTCTTAAAAGAAAGCTTTTCTTTCTAGGATAAGCTACAGAAAACTAGTTTGACTCACACAATTGTGTTACACACAAAATGTATTTAATAAAGAGTAGATCAATATTTTACATAGACATTTTCACATTTAAATTTTCTTTTTTCTGTCTGAACACTTCAGGCCAGGTTTCTTCCTTTCACAATTCTTTTCTCTGATACCTTTAAGTCTCAATTAGTGCTATTCTTAGTGTTTCTGCATCTGGCTCACAAAATAAATGCCTTCCTACAAAAACACTCCACTTATTACTTCACAAAGAAATTCTGATAATTCTACATTATTAAGACTCATAAATAGATCAATAAAGAGAAACGAATATATTCAAATGCATTATGTCATAAGAAGAACACATTATGATTCTGACAACTGCTGACTTAGGGAGGTGGAAAAAATGAAGTGAACTGGTATTAAGTTTAAAAAAATTCTGATCAAATCCACTCATTTTACTGAATAATCAATTTATTACAAGATTATTTTGACAATCAGAATAAGATGATCTGAATGTCATCTTTCCTATTGAATTTCTCATACTGCTTATATGTTCTTAATTGATAATTTTATTTATTCTGAGGATTAAACAAGATTTCAAAAACAGTGGGATGTAATCATGATGTACCTGTTTTATTAGCATATAAATAAGCATAGCATTTAAGGGGTATGGAAGGTAAAGATATATTTTGTTCATAAGCATATGAAACAAATTAGATGATTCTTATTTGTTTTCTCTTGTTTAGTACCATGTCATTGTATAACTGCTTGGACCTTAGTAAAAATGTCTAAGTTCTCAATGCACTGGAAAATATAGCAGTGGTTACATATGAGTTCCGAAGCCTAATTACAAATGCTCCTTGAAAAAATAATCTTGCTTTCTGTTCCCTTTCAAATATAAGACCATTCCTAATTATTAACTTTTTATCTCAAATACTTAGAAATATGTCTGTTCTCTAGACTTTCTGAGCACATAGAAAAATTGTTAATCAGTCCTATTTTTTTTTCAATGAGACGTTTAAGAACCATGTCTGAGTTTAATAAGCACGTATTTCTTAGTTCTGTTTTACGGTACTTGTCGAGTGACATGATTAAGCTTCTGACATGTACATAATTACCAGATGAAACAGCACCTTCTCCCTGTAGGTGCTGGGCTCAGGGCAATCACAGCTATGATAAGACTCAGGCAACCCAAACTTTTAGTGATTCATATTTCTCTTAGACAAAATACATCCCACAAGTTTAGATGTTCTGAATCAAAATTTAAGTGGGCTGTAGCTGGGAGCTCTCATGTGTTTTGATGAAATATGTATTATCATCTACTGGACTAATCACCTTTCTTTTTTTTTTTTTTTTAAGAAAAAACACAATATGAATACTAATTACATGCTTTACATATGACTGGGGAATAGAATATTCTGTGCCCAGCATATGTCCTCTGACTCAGGGACAATTTTGGCCAATGGTGTGAAAGAGACTGGCCATTACTCTGATGGAATCTTGCCCTCCTTCTAGAGGTAGATTTGTGCAAACCATTCTTGTAACTGAGAAAATACTCTTGCTAAACTACATGTCACTGACTTTAATGTACCTGGGAAGCATTTCTGTTGTATTAGCAGGAATCAATATTAGTGGGTTTTTTCTGCAACATGAATAGAACCTTCAAAAATTATTTAAAAGCCACTATAAAGCACAGTCACAGTTTTGAGCAAATAATATGAGATGTGGTTTCTTGTCACCTTCTATTCTTCACCTCTGTTCAGAAAAAGGTTTTTGTTGCTCTTTTCATTGTTAGACTTGTTCATATAAATAACATTTTGTCCTTGTAGAAGAAGGAGTTTTCTACTGAACTTTTTTTATTTATTCTTTTTTCTCATATATGATCAAGGGAAGATAAGGAAACAAGATGTACCCCTACATCTCCTACAAGAAATATATCTTCTCCCAATAAAGACAGAGAAATAGAATAAATAAAAAAGAATACAATCCTTTATTCTTTCTGGTTTCATCACATGGTACCATGATCATATAGCCACCTTTGCCTGAGAAAGCAGAGATAAGTGCCATGGCATTTTTCTTAATTCTAAAGAACAGTTCTCTTTTGTGTTTGAATAATCACATGTGACAGAAACATATGTTTCTTCATGTGCTTGAACCAAGAAAACTCTACTTAGCTGAATATTTACCATCTACATACCACTATCCATATGCATATTCAAATTTTGCCTACATCTTTTGAATCTCACTTCTTCTAGCAATACATTTGATTAATCTGAATTTATGTATAGCTGATTTTTTAAAAAAAACCTATATTGTCAAGTACTGAGACAATCTAGTCTTACTCTCCTGTGCAATACTGCAATTAAAATTCTGCTTGATAGATGATTCAGGCAGCAACAAATGAAGCATAGGATGTTGGCATGAGAATAATGCAGATTTAGGAAAGTAAGAAATACAAGCATAATTTTCGTATGTTTTTGAATTTACTTATGGATTCAACACATACATTTGTGTGAGAAAAATTTTATTACAGCACTTTTTTGGATGAGATAAATTATTGAAGAAAATATTTGTTGTTTTATGGTTCCAGCATATCCCATTAAGTAAATGAAAATTCACATTAAACTCATAAAAAATTAATTGAACTTTTGAGTCAAAATCTACTATTTTAAAACACATATAGAGACCATGAAGATTAATAATGTCTGTATGAGCTGAAAAAAAAGAAAAGTAAGAACCTTCTCCAGAAACAGGGCTATAGTTCAATTTATCTTTCCTTTTTTTTCTTTTAAATTTTTACTGCATATATTAAAAATTTTGTTTGGAACTTCTATATTTCATTCTTAAACCAAGATGTGTGATTATAACAAATATATAGGCACTGCTTACCATGACTTTATTCATTATAAGAAAGCATTTGATAACAAAGCCAGGATATGTATCTCATTCCAGATGACTGACGATTTGGAACTATATAAAGAACTGCTGAGGGGAGGGGGTTTTGGTTATTTCTTTAATAACTTCAGCATTGTGGAGAGCTATCAAACACCTCTCCCTTCTGTGCTGCAAAATGTAATCTTGCTGGTCGTTATTTTAGAAGTTCAGAATGCTTTTGAGCACTGAAGCTCTTAGCATCTCTAAAAAGTGCTGTCAGCCAAAAAAGCCCATTCAGGAAAACCTGAAATTGCTTCTGCAAAAAACAAAGTTGCTGTCTTCTACAAAGGTTTTCATCAGCTGTGTTCTATATTTTTACAGGAGAATATAACTTGAAGATGCTTTCCTGGCTGGAACTTTTCCAGCCACACTTTTAACAGGGATTAAACTCCATTCTCAGGAAAACGTCAGTCCTGTGTTACGATATAGTTCCACATAAACTGATTTTTTATGAATCCCTGAATATTCTTTAAAGTACACCCAAAGTTCAATCTAATCTAGATGGCATCATCAAATTTTTATACCATTACTATAATTACATTTGCACACACAACTCAATTACCAAAGATATGGATCGTTACCTGCACAATTTGATTATGAAATTTAAATCAATATATTTGATATAATTACAGTTAAGGTTACAGTACATTTTGCCACAAACCACATTATACATTACTGTCTTGTTTTATGCATTTTAATAATTCACTTTAATCTGGTATACTTCAATAAAAAGGGATATTTTTCTTCTGGAGTAATTTCACTAAATGGGAGGAGATGGGAAAATATATTGTACATTAGCATCTAAAGCTAAGCAAATTATCTATCCTGCATTTTGTTTTAAGAATCTACAAGCATATTGTTGTATTTTGGAAACAGAGAAATATCATTGCCCTCCTGTATTATTGTGTGTTCATGGAAGCTGATCCATAGGAAAAAATTTATAGGAGACATATGCAAAGTTAAAGCCAAATTGGGTGCTAACACACAGTATGTGCTTTAATATGCTTGTCCAGGTGCCAATGACTGTCAGATTTGACTCAAATCTTCAATTTGGACAGTTCTGAGCTAGCAAATGTTTGATAAGAGTAATTCATATGTGCACACTAATTCACGCATGCACATAAACTCTCCCTGAAATAGTCATTTGGGGGAGATGCAGCAGGGAATCTCTATAGAATATACAAATACACACTCCTAAAACAGATTAGAACCAGAAACAGTTTATGAATATCCATACTTCATCGTGATGAAAATTTTCAGTTAAATTATTCGTATGCAATTTCATTAAAATTAGGGTGTAATTTGTCTCAAAGTGTTTCCATACCTTTGCTTGGACAAAGCTCACTATACAGTACCACAAGACCTTTTGTATTTTTACTTTTACTTTGAGGCCTGGCATAGTTTCATGCATAGTGAAATGGTTATTCACTTGCTTCAAAAGAAAATATTAAACATTTGTTTCATCCTAAAATTCATCTTAAATACCAAGGTGATTTCTGTAGCAATAAGTTTTTTTCTTCTTTATAAATCAAATTATTAACAGTAATTTACTGTTAACAAACATTTTTAATAAAGACAGTAGTAATGTATATGCTATGTTATTAAATGTAATATACCTCTCTAAGATTACAGATCATGGCAAATATTTTACTGCAACCTCTTGATATTTCCTGAAAACTGTCCTTTAAAGATTCCTTTTTTTTTGGATGACCTGTGCTTTGTTGTAACTAACGTAACAGAAAAGTGGCAGACTGATCAATGAAAGGCCATATTTTCAACAAAAGCATCTAGTAAAGCCTAGTTGAAAAGCATTTTCAAACTTGAACATTAAAAATAAAGTGTGATCTATGTTAAAAAAAAAAAAAAAGCTGAATTTTAGCAACTTTTTAATATCGGTTCAAAAAATTTTTAGATTTCAACTCTTAAACCTGAACCCAGGATTACCCCTCTAATGTTCTGATTTCTCTTTTTTTTCTGCGTTCTTGATACTTAGTTATTTTTTTCCTTATGGGTTTGGGGGTTGAAATTAAATAAAGGAAATAAATATGTGTGTACATCACAGCGATATTTATGCAAAGAAACAGGCAGTGACTCTCTGTACAGGAGAAAGAATTCTTGCTTTGCTTTTTGGCCTCATTAGCTTGCTGTATAAAAGCAAAAAGAGAGAGAATGGGTATCATTTAGGTTTTTATCTCAGGTAGATACTAGGCTCCACAATTTATTATTTAAATCACATTTCAGGTTCCACAGTGCAAGTTAATAAGCTACTCTACAGGAAGAAAAAGTATATTTTTCCTCAGATTTATTAGCGCACTTTCAAATTGAGACCTGCAGAATGTTCTCTACATTTGTGACTGTAATATCTGATATCTAAGTAGGGATAAAATATAGTCTGATTCCTAGGAGTGGATTTTCTTGTCTTTATTGAAAGATGATTTCACAATAGAAATTAATTGAATTTTAAAAGACATGTCATAATTCCATTTCTTTATATATCTTTTTAGTAAACATAAAATAAAAAGAATGACTGAAACCTATTTGAAATATTTTAAGTGAGAATATTGGAGAAAGGAAAAAGATATTTTTTTTAAGCTTATCAGCTCATGTGCATGTATTAATTCTTTGGGGTTCACTCTTTCATCTGTGATCTATTCTGCATTAGCATCAGAGATCATGGTAGACCAAAGAATGTTTCTGTTGCTGTCTCAGGTTGTATCTCAGAGAGTGTTAAGCTGTTCAGTCATGACTTTAAAACTCAAGGTCTTTTAATGAAAAAGCACACATTTCTAGAGCTACAGCTACCTGTGGCTCAGATTGGATTGCTCTGCTCTATCCAAGTCTACCTCCTATTTGAACCATATAAATTGTGACAAGTATTTTTCTAGCTGAAAAATCACTGCCTTTATTGGGAGCACTGATGGTATGTGCTGCATGAAATGTATGAGGAGACTTCCATTGGGATGAAAATCATCTTGTTCACCACAGGTTAAGAGATAGTTTCATTTCTTTATCAATTTAAGATGTTATCAAACTTTTTACCTTGGTAAAAAGAGGAACTTTCTACTCCCTAAGCAGTGGCCTTAAAAGAGTTCTATGAATTGAATGAATAAATTACTCACTGTGAAATGAAACAACAATAGAGAGGATATGTCAGCTCTGCTCTGTCCAGGTTAAAAGTAGTGCTGCCACACTGTCCAGTCTAGGGGCCTCTAGAAGTTAAAGACTATGAGAGAGGCTGTGTACCCATACTAAAATCCAGGAGTTCCTATCAATTTAAACACGAAAACAGATTCCACGTATTAGAATTTTGTCTTCTATGTCAGGCAAAGCAGGGGACAAGTAAAATAAAAGAAGCAATAGAATGTAGGAGTAATTTTTCTGAATAGATTCTGAAAGAGGTCCACAGCATTTAGGATAGACCTTGAGCTGACATTCCTCCTGGCACAGCCCAATTAACCACAGAAAAAGCTAACCTGGGTTTTCCTATATACATTATCCAGATTTTTCCACGATTAAAATAGTTTAAAGTTCTATTGCTTTAAAAAACATATGAACAGACTGGTTCTAATTACAGGCATTTTAATGAGATACAAAACCAGGAGACCAGATTGTATTCTCAGTATTTCCAGTGCTATCACCTCAGCATGCATAGTGCAGCTCTGTATTCTTAGGTATCTATCCCGAACAACTCAGAACAGAATTGGCTTTATGTCTCTGTCCATTCAAAAAAAATAGCCCAGTTTGTTAATATGTTCAGGAAGCCCACAGGACTTGGGTACATTACAGCCAGTGAGCTGGGGAAAAGCTCAACTTCATTGAACATTTCCTCTGCATGTAGTAAATTATAATAGTTTTATGATTCAAGGATATGTTTCTCTTATATTGTGTTCCGTCCCTATATTGATGAATGCTAATCTATTTCTATTAAGATCACTTTGGACTCGGTTAAAATAGTGTAGGTAAGAGCTATGCAATAAGACATAAAGCCTGATAGTGGTAATTGTTTTATATCTTGGAATCAACTTTAATTAAAGTAGTAAGGTTCTGAACCTCAGCTGCTGTCTAATGACATTATTTTCAATGTAGCTTGGACAATTTTCATCCATTTGATGTCTGATCTTTTGACTGTGCCTTGCTTGTTTTTCACTAGGTTTGTTCTCTTTCGTTGTTAATGAAATGTTTCCTGCTTCATTTCCTGAATAAGAATGTCAGCTGGCTGAAAAAAATATTCTTCAACTATAGATGTATTACCAGCCAGATTTTCCCCAATGCCCATTGACATTGACTTCCATAGAGATTCATTAGTTTAAAAGGGTTGAGAAGCTGGTCATGAGGCCTTCTAATTTTTGACAGGCTTTTAAATAAGTACTTAAACTTGAACTTAGAGTTAATGAACCATACCATTTTTATAAGGTTTATATATTTAAGTTGTATAATATAAATTAATCACTATTTATTTATTCATTGGCAAGCGGAAATAAACCCCAGGGTTAGCACTCTGCAAAATGGCTTAAGAATTTTCTCAGTTAAAATAACTAAATAAATGTTAATTTTTCAGGTTTTCCATGGATATGTGCTTTATGTTTCAATAGCTACATAATTTACAGGAAGTTTGATTATAGTAAAGTACACAATGCAAAAGGTGTTCTCTTTGGCTGTGTGCCCAATCATTATGAAAACTTCAGAACTCTGGACAGAATTTCAATATTCCACTTATTACAAAGCTTCATTTCATAGAAGTTAATATTTTGATATCAGAAAGTTGAGCAGTTATGGAAATCAAACTTTTACTGGGTTTTATCTGTTTATCAAAGCTGATGATGGTTTCTATGGAACGAACACTCTTAATTATAAACATTCCTTTCTGCATTCTCTGTGCATGGCTGGCTATTGAAGTAACAGCTTTTCAAACTGTATGAAGGATTAACTTCAATAAGAAACAGTGCAAACTGAATTAAATACAAGCTCTGGTAGGATTATTTGATTATGGGTCTGAGCAAGCAAGTATGTTCAAGTTTATGGTCATAGTGTAATTAAATTCAAAATCTTTGGCAATGAGAGAATGATTGAATTCTGGAGAAAACAGAAGTTTTCAAATTAAATGTTTACCTCCAAAATGTAGATGGGACAGTTTCCAAGGGACTAAAATATCTGCATGGTCCAGCCTGTTGTCTTACTGAAAAGCCCATCTAAAAGAATTGTTCATATAATGTATTAACGTGATCAATCCCACTGATTTCCCCTTTGAGTTTGACAGCACAAGACTTTTATCTTTAATGTACTCAGTTTATTCTAAAACCACATAATAGAACCTTTTTGCTCATCAAGGATGACTAACCTTATGATGTCTACATATCACAGATGTCTAGCTAGATATTTCTAAAACTACCTCTACTTTAAAAATACTTGCCTGACATCCAAGTGCACTTTGTCTACAAGATTACATGAGCCTTCTTCGCAAATTTTGCTATGATATACAGAAAATTCCACGTCATTCCCCATTTCTATTTTGAGAGTCAAAGAGCATGTTTAATTAGAGAGGAAAATATTCTAAATGTCTAGAAGTACAAGTGAACCTTGGACTGAAAATTTATTTTTGTAAAAAATAGTAGATGTTCTGAGTTAAGAGGACTGATTTCCATATAAACAAATGTGGGAGGGTTCACAAGAACAACTTCATCACCACACAGCTTAGCTTTATTATCTGACTCTTAGTGACTTCACTGGGGTTTCAGGAACTAGCAAAGGTAAAATGGGGGTGTATATGTGTGTGTGTGTATATATATATATATATATATATATATATATGTTTATTTATTTATTTATTTATTTTTATTTTATTTTTTAAAGAAAACTAAAAAAGGAAAGTCCCAAGATATGTGGTTCAATTTAAGGTAAATACTATAACTCTCTTTCTGAGCTGCTGGAAGGATTTTACAATAGTTTTAATAAAAGTGATTTCTCTAATCTGAACTTCCATTGTCACACAAATAGGGAACTCAGCTTAGCTGAACATTTCCTATTTCTATAAATTTGTTTTTACAAATTTACAGAAGCCTTTTAATTATTGTTATTGCTATTACTTTTACTATTGCTATTGCTATTTAATTCAAGAAAAACTAGATCTGGAAAAATCTAGACTGAATGCAAAACCACCAATTGATTGCAGTGATCTCACAGTAATATAATTTTTATTTAATTCTCGATTGGCTAAGCTTAAAATGTCTTTGCTATTAGAGAATGCTTTGTTTTGAATTTCCAGTATTCTTTAGACCTGTTGTTCACTCTGTGCCAATGGATGTATGAAACTTGAAGTGTGAAATGCATCATTTGTTATTTGGACTGCAATTCTATAGGTGAATTCACATAGGAAGATCCTCCACATCTATCTCAAGCCTCTGTACTTGTGTTAATGAGCATATAAATGTGTTTTAGTGTAAAAACAGGCTGATGACTTAAGCTGCTTTTAATAATTACTCTGAAGTGCCTTTATTTAATATTTTTCAGCTACGAAAAGTTCTCAGTATAATATATGCCTCAGCTCAAAAATGTCTTCCTTCAGAGGAAATAAGCATTTTATTTTACTGCTTTTCAAGCTTTCCAGTACATTTTAGAAAAGAAAAGATTTAGTGTATGAATCACACATGTCTTTAAAAGCAGCAACTATTTATAAACTGTAACACAAACCAGATCTTTCCTATCTGATATTTTGACTGACTCAGTTGCAACAAATGCTACAAAAGGGATCAAATTTCTTCCTTATGTCCTCTAAGATTATTATCTTAAATACAATAACAAAAATATGGTTTAAAAAAAAATCTCATCCAGAAGTGTATAATGTTTTCATGATGAGTACTCTCATAAACATTCTCTTACAGTTCCAACATATTTACAGTTTGCCTTCTTATTTTAAGTATTTAGGGAAAACATTAAATCTGGAATGAAATTGGTTCTATAAATTTTATTCAGACTATGAAAATTATGACAAAGAATGAAAATAAGGGCTACCTGTACTAAGGAGAAGACTGTGTTACAAGAAGCCTTGACCCTGAAAGATGATCCTTCTGCCCAGGCCTCCTGGTCTGAGTTTGACCCTGCTTGCTCAGGGCAAATCTTCAGACAGGTGACAGAAGCCATCCTCAAACAACACTTTTTTTGGAATAAAGTCTAGAACTACATCTTCATTGCTTACTGTGCCATTTACATACTGCCACTTTCCTGTATTTCTCCTTGCATGATATTTTTTACAGTGCACATTGTACTTGATTTAATAAATTTTTGGGTGAACAAGCGACGAAAAGAAATTTGAAACATTTAAGCAGAAGGTTTTTGTGGGGATTTTAATTGTTGCTTTTAATATAGGCTTTTAATATAAGTTCCACTGACATGAATGATGAAACTTCTATTCATTTCAATGTGGCTTTCTGGTATCTTAGTTCCTTTTCTCACAATGTACTTTGACCTTGAAAATGTGGAACACATTCCTCCATATATGCCAGGGGCTGGAAAAGCAAATGTTGCTCCTTACCTCTAGTATCAGCATCCTGGGAAGATGGTATGAATTACATCATCAGTGACTGAGTCTTATAGAAAACTATAGTTGAAACATTTGTCCCCTTTAGGAAAGGAAACCTCTAAAAGCACTTGGGACTGCAGCTGACAGAATACTTCAGAAAATTTACCATAAATATATATTCATTCTTGTACTCTGTTCTCTGTAGTTGCTTCCTACGCCAGTAGTATGAGTTGTGAAAGTAAAAAATTCCTTTAAAGACTGACATCAAAATTGTAAATATGCTTTCAAAGTAAATCTTAGAGGCATTTTTTCAGCAATTTTCATGGAAATATAGTTAAAAGCTACATTACTTCTGCTAGGGGAGTACTAAGACAAAAAGAAAGGAAAACACTATTTAAAGAGGAACTCTATATTAGTTGAAACATGAACCTAAAAAAATATATATCAGGATAAAGTTTTACTCCACCTTTTTTGGGGGATCAAATAAGGAACTATGAAGTTAGGAACACAATTCTGAGAAAGCAAAAAATACGAAATAAGTGACTTATATGTAATGTACTGTATAACGGTCGGTTAATAGAATTAAATGAGAAATATTTAGTCAGCTTCTTGAAAATAACAATCTGCACCTACATATTGTGCTCACTTTTCAGCATCATGAGTTCTAAATGCCACTACTAGACCTTATGTTCTGTGATTGTTAGCAATATGAATATTCTATTCTCGACAAAATTATTTTAGGCCCTTATACAAAAGCAAATTCATAGGGTTCCCACACTTTGAGTTATGTACTGTATTTCTAGAAACATCTTTGGGTATGCAGTTTACCAGTATAAGTAAAGCAGTGATGTGTTTGGAAATACCTTATAAGACACTCTAGACTTCTGTCTGTTTGACAGTCAACAAATTATTTTTTAACTCATCCCCATATCTTTTTACTATTTTTTGACCAGGTCTTTTATATTCTGCTTACTCTTCATTGAACAGTTGCAATTGCCTCTTTTTCTGTCATGGTGTAGCTTTGAAGATAGAACATCTTAAGCCCTTTCAGAGTAATAAAAATTCCTGCAAAATTTCAGTTTTAGCCAATCTTTTCTGGATTCACAGGCACTTCAAGATCTGCTGATCTTTTGTCCTGCTTCAACTACAGCCTTAATGCCCCCTCTTAGCTCCCAGAACTGAGGGTGGAAATAGTAAGGAGTTCAGCTCCTCATTCTTTAATAGCTTTCATCTCCAAGGAAAAAAGTGGGAAAAAATTATGACCAGGAATGCCTTCTTGGTTCTCTTTCCCCTTAAAGATCTTTTTAAAAGTTTTTTTTCTCTCAATATCTGCATGTAATCAAGTTTCTTCTGAAGACTCACTTTCAATTTTTCATGGATTTTTTGTGTGTGAACAAAACAGTTCTTTTGTTTTTCTGAACCGTTTTTAGCATTTTCTCTGTCACTGAAGAAAACAGACCTGCTCATATTGTTATCCACACAAGGCACTCAGAGAAGGTAGGGCAAACACAATATGGATGGACTCATTTGCAGAAGAGCACATTAAATTGCTGATAGCCAGTGGTGGTTACTTTGCAAAGTGATGACCATGGCACTTGCAGCTTGTGATGGTTATACCAGAATTTGTTTAGCTTTCTACTGTCCAGGCCTTCATAATGCATCAGACCTCATTAGGGCAATTTGCTCATGTCAATTCCTGTTACAAAAATGGTAGGCACATGGATGGAGTGCTACCATAGTAATAGGAGCCTGTCTCAGAGGCTGTGCTGAACTGTTCTGTGATGTGCCTTGGATTTTATAAATAATTGAAAACAGTAAGTGGCAGGAGACCTAGCAGCAGGAAGCACACAGCTCACTGGAGTCTGTGTGTGAGCAGCTCCCCTGGACTTAAATAAAATCAATAATCACCAACCAGCCTTTCTTGGGTACTATAAAAGCTAAAGATCCCATATTGCCTTTTATAAATGAAAACCAAGTAATTGACAGCAGTGACAGCTGCTGAGAGCATACTACTCACTGCCTGCACTCAGTGCCTCTTTCCTCTGCCTCCACCAGCAGAAACAACAAATATATTGCAAACAAGAATGACTGGCATTGCTGTCGTACACAAAGAAAGAACTCACTTGTTGCCTTATAATTGGAAATGAAGAAATGGAAGCACTGCCAGCAAAATGTTGTTAATGAGGCACTCTATGGGCTCTGATTTCAAAAGCTAAAATTTGCTTAAATCAAAATAATAAGGAAGAATTCTCTAGGATACTACTGAGAATTCAGACAGCTCTTGATGTGTCCCCTCCATCCCCATCTAGTTCTATACATTCCATAGCACCACCAACTGGGAATAATAATAGGAAGGAAATGTACTACCTGACTCAGTGTATTGCTGTGAGATTATTAATCAGTCAATGTTTGTGAAGTACAAGGAAAATGAAATGCTACCCACAAGTGTTAAATATTGTCTCTTCACAGACTCATTCTCCCCCTCCATCCTTTCAGCCTGCTCTTATTCCCTTCTCTTGTAGCATTACTATATACTTTGGAGTGTATATTTCCAGCATACTGAAATAGAACACCAGGATTCCAAGTCTGCAGAGTAGGCTTGCTATCAAGAGGCAAGGTCTGTTCTGTGAAATGTGTGTCTGAAAAACTTTTTACAGTCATTTGTTGTAGAGAGCCCTGAATGAGCTATTCCTTCACTGAGTTTTCTTTCCCACTAGCCTAAAATTACTCTATACAATATTTGAAACAGCAGCTAAACTACTTTATACTGAAGCATTGACTCTCGACTACCTGAGTGCCTGGCTTTGTACCTGCATGCATCCCATGCTGATGGTCTGCTTTTCTGCTACTGAATAAGCAAGACAAAAACTACATTCAATGTGGAACCTTCCTGAGGCTTACCGGTGCCCTAGGGCACACACAGGAAATCCTTCCTTTTAACAGGCCAGTCATACTCCTTTCATGATGAGGACAGTCTACAATCCCTTCCCTTAAAAAGAGACAGCCTAAGGTTTCCACTTCTCTGATAGAAAGAGTAGCTGGAAATCCCTATTTTAAAAGAGATTCTGAGACACTGTGTCTTCCTACTTCTATCACCCCGGTTTTCCTGTTCAGGTCCTTCTTCTGTGACTGGAAAATGAAGACTGTGAGACTGAGAATAGCATCCTCAGCCACTTCCCAGAGCACACAGGAGAGTACAATCCTGCAAAGTGCCAGGGAGAGTGACCACAGTAGGAGAGAGCACCATGCAGAGCAGAGCCGGAGCAAGGCACCAGTGACAAAGGGTACCTTGCAAGGCAGGTAGAGAGTGCAGAGAGGCAGCAAGAATGGCCAAGGGCTCATGTAGCCTCCAGCCAGCAAATTCAAGGGTCACGTTGAGTCTAGGTAAAACAGCATTGATTTGGATCATGCATGTTGATTGTTCTGAGTTACAGGGGATGCCTTATGTTAAAAATACATCACAAATATTGAAGTAAATTTGGGAGCAGTTCATTTCTCCCAAATGCCAGCTTCTAATTAAAAGTATGAGAAGATTTCTCCCCAGACGTTTTGCAAATAAGTGGTTCATTGCAATAAGAGAAGAGCCATGTTCTCTAAGAGAACTCCCAAAATGCAATAATTCCAGACAGTATAATTTTAATTTTGGAACAGGATAAGACTTCAAAATTGTCAGCTATTGGAAAATATGTTGATTTTTATAGGGAAAATGTCTGCTAATATCTTTACAAACAATTCTATGGGTTAAGATTTGGGTGTTAATGTCTTTGAAATGGGTCTTAATATTTCTACTAACTTTGGGCAGCAGGTTTGTTACAGAGCCCATGCAGCTTGGCTGCTGAAACAGACAAGTGGGTCTGCACAAGCCTGAGTTTCTAAATTTTGGGGTAAAATGGCAGGTTCAAGCGGGGAATATGTGCTGGTGGTTTGGGAAGGCTGTACCTTCCTGGTACCTCAGCCAGTAGGAAAAGGAAGAGGGCAACATGCGGCCAGGAGTTTGTGATAAAAGGAGGCTGCGCCCTCCAAAACCTCGAGAGAGAAAAGCCCGCGGACGTGTGCCCGGGTGGACTCTCTCCCTTTACTCTTATAAACTTGCAGGACTCCTCTGTCTCCTTTTTGGACACTGGCTTTCCATAGCGTGATTTTCTGTACAATTTTATATATCAACGTATTCTCTATCTAATTTTAAATGTATTAACTATCTCACTTTGAAAGTCCCCCATTTCACCTCCTTTTCAAATTACACAGCCCAAACAGTACAATCTGCTAATCTGAAATGTACGTGCTTAACTAGGTAGTTGTAATATTTAAACAAAACATTTCTGGGAAAGTGCTGTTCAATATGTAGCAAATGCTTCTTTTGCCATCTTCTATATTATTATGAGGATGTGTTTTTAGTTTAAATGAATAGACTTCACATTTTCACAGCCATCTGTGCTGGGAGTGACACAGGACCTATGTTAGTTCCCTATTAGAAAAAATCAAATTTCCTGCATAATTAAGGATAGATTAAAAGGACTTCACTGGTCATTGTGCAATCTGGCCTTTCTCATTTCTCTAAGGCATTATGTTCTAAAGTATACAGAACTGGAAATTTTTTTTCTTTTTTCTTATTTTTTCCTAAAGTCAGTCTACAAATTCAGTCCAAACTAGCATTTTATTTTATGGATCTTCTGTACCTTGGGAAGAACAGGATATCAGGACTGTTATACCCTTGTGTGATGGACAACGCCAAGATCTGAAAATCTCTCAATGATTGACAAGGATTGAACTTTTAAAGTTCTCAGACCTCAATTGAAAGGTGACCTTTTTTGTCAGACTTTTATCTCAGGATGGCAATTTTGGTGTGTGAGGTATTCAGTAGTAAGAGAACAGCTTTGGTAAAAGAGCTGAGATAGTGTCCTTTCAAATGTGTCATGTCCAAAGACTAAGCACACTAATACTACTTTAGCCAAACCTCCTAAATTTATTCCATGTTCAGTGATTTCACCTCCAAATAAGTATTTACACATATTTACAGAAGACATGAAATACACACATACTTAGGAAAAGTTAATTAGTACTAATTGAACACTTCTTTCTTCTTTTGGGATTTATTTTTTCCATGTCATATATACAGCCTGTGGCAGGACTTCATAACCATCACTGTAGTTTTATCCTGCCTGCTCCAAAACTTTGTAGATATTACAGGGATAAAGTATTGATTCATTTACTCCAGCTAAAGGAGACTATTCTATAGTTCCTAACAGAGAATCTTTTTTCCCTATATATTAATAGTGGGTGCAAGTTTATTTGATTTTTATGTCTTTCATTTTTATTCCCATTCAAACTCTGAAAAGCCACTAATATAAAAAGCAGTCTTGGAATGCAAAGAGCTTTGGCATGAGTTTCCCTCAGATGGCACAAACAGTCTACTGGCTTTTATGAAATCTGCATACAGGTGAGGAGGAAGTGGTACTTAAGATTAAAAAGCTTCCTTTATTATAATTTATACCACAAAGCATTTTTCAGTATCTGTAAGGCAGAAACAAGGTGTTTGATAGTGCATCTACCCAACAGATGGATTCTTTCAATGAGTATAATAGAAATTACTCAGATACGTGTAAATTTGTAATATATGTAATATATGTAATAATTTTGAGGGATTTGTAAATTTCTGAGAGTGCTGAGGGTGTAAATTCAGTGAGAATAATTCTTGCTGCATAAACTTGTCAGTTGCCAGCCTGGGCAATTATTTAGGAAAACTACCAGTGGCAGTTTTCAATGGACTTCCACCTCAGGAAGCTGGGAAAGCTTAACACAGAAGGGATTAAGCCTTCTGTACTCATCATTTTTCTATATTCCTCCCTGAACATCTGCTATTGGTTACTGCTTAGGATAGAATATTCAGCAAGGTGGAACCTTTGGTCTGACACAGCGTGGTTCTTCCTACATTTTTATTTGCTTGATAACAGCATGCTCTGTCACTGTGGAGTTACATAAAACTCCTCTGTGGATTTATGTTCATTTAACAGAGAACAGGGGGGGAAAATTGAGGGAAAGTCTTTCACTCTCTCTTGCTCTCTTTTCAGAACATAAGCTCCTGCTATGAAACAGTGAGGCAGGTTCTTCCTCAGAAGAGTTGTGTGCAGCCTCATTTCAGCACAGCTTCCAGCAGCTGCACACTTGCTGGTTCCAAAAGTCAGCTTGGAGAGAGTAAAGCAGTGGCAGTGCTGCAGCCTGAGCGACAAAGATAAATTAACACATGCAGTGGTAACACAAGGTACTTATCCAGTAAGGTGAAATAATGTGGAGGCATGGACACCATACCAGGCATCTGAACGAGGAGGTAATTAAAACATTGATCAAGGACACAGTTTAGTTAAGCTTAGCTGAATTATGTTAGTTTACTGATCCCATGTGTTTTCTGCCTTACAATAAAACCAAACCTATCAGCAGAATGCTGAATTTTTAACATTTTCAGACACCTCCCCACCCCATAATTACAGGCAGCCAATACCAGATGCAGCTTTTAATTTAAAGTAATGCTAACTATGAGAAAGAGTGAGTTGTTCTTTAAAAACCACAGTAATTCTTTAATAATTAAACCTGGATTTGAAAATAACTAATTTAGAAAATACTTATCTAAATACTTCTAATTTAATCTTTAATGTAAAAGAACTTTAGCCAATTTCTTTATTGCTCAATTTAAAGAAAATATTGGGAAACATTTTGTAAAAAACAAATGATCAGTTCTGTAAATTAAAATACTCTGCTCTAGAATTACTACCAGAGAGCAGGAAAACACCATAAAGACTATGTGTCCATTCTAATGAGCTCAGATTTCAAATGTGGGAATACTGACAATGAACTGCTTGCAAACAATCTAAAGAATTATTTGCAGACATTATTTGGCAAACTCACTGAATAAATTATTCACTATGAATTATTCACCCAACTCTATTACTTACCCTCATCAGACATTAAAGCCATCGAAACTTGAGCTTTATTGTTAACCATTATAATTGTGAATTATAATTAATTCTTAAAAATGTTGTCAAGAGATTGAAACATGACTGAAAAATGCAAAACATTCCAAAGGTACCAATGGCACAATTCCCTCAATGCAAAACATGGCATTAAAATAGCCTGAAAATAAATCACCACCAATGAGTAAGCAATATAATCATTTACTACTAAAACAATTAACATTTCATATGTTAATTCTTCTATTCTCTGTAGCCCAGATAACAATGAGTCTCTGAGCTGGAGAAAGCTGCAAGCAAATCTAACTGGGCAACACAAGGGGAAAAAAATTCCTTTGGAGAATTACCTCCTATCTCTTTGTAGCAGTTGGGCAATTTTTAAAGCATTATTTGCCTCGTAGCTTAGTGCTACTGGGATTCATGCTACATAAATATTTCTCTGGGTCTTTTTTAAATAATAAAAAAAAAGCAGAAAATGAAAGAGGTGATAGCCCCTACACCTGTTCACTGTGATCATCCTACCTACAAGGCAAGCATGAATGAAATGTTCATTTAAAATGCACTCCACCATCCTCTAACTATTCATAAATAAAACTGAATGTCTGTATGTTGTGTGTCTTTGCTTCTTTGCAACATATTTCTGCAGGAGTTGTACCCAAACTTTTTTTTTTTTTCAGATTTTTTTCTTTTTTTCTTCTTTCAAATTGTAATATTAACAAATATTGCCATTTCCTAGCTGTAAGAGTGTTTGATCTAGAGTTTGGAGCCCATTAAAAACTCTTCTTCAGTGTGATGTCCTCACTACTGTATTTTCAGTTGAGATAATCTTGTCATAGTAATTGCTGCTGTCATCATCAGTATTAAGGTTCATTTTGAGTTCTTTTTGAGCCTACATGTTTGCTTAGCTCCTCTGGCAGCATGACTAATCAGGATATGTGAGATAGGAGCTTGAAGATTTCCAGTATTTGTGCGGTCACTTGAAATGTGGAGGCCAGCAGACACTTTAGTCATTGTCTAAAGAATCCTCAGAAACATAATTGTCATTGTATTTAATATTGCAACAAACTCCTGATTATGGCTACAGCCATCTAAGTTTTGCAGCATCTTACCAGCCATTTTGTCATAAGCAAACACAGTGCATTTCATTCTGGCTTTTTGAACAGTTGTGGCACATAGGTTTTTAAACCACACCATCATCACTAAAGCATTCTGCAAGAGTAAAAAAAAATCATGAAATATTTAATTTTTACCCTTTATTCCTACTAGTATAGAAAGACAAATCTATGAAGGTATTACTGCATTTGGACCTAATTACCTTTAAAAAAACCCACGACATATCCAAATATTCTTAAATAATTGGAGTACTACTACTACTCCAGATAGCTAAGACAGGAATATCTAAGGATATCAAAGTGGTTTTGAAGCTTTCTTATTTTTAATAGACAAGAAGGTATCAATAAGCATTACAGCTTCCATGAATACATAGCAAGATATTAATAAAATATCAGTCATGAAAATCTGACTTGTTCATAATTAATTAGAATATATCTGATACTTTTCTTAGCTAGAAACCATATTTAAAATAAATGACCTGTCAAGTAGCATTTTGAATACAAACTGAAAGTTAAAATAATTCTAATATGGGCAAAACTTTTTTATTCTTATGAAGTAGTATGACAGTATAAATGTGAAAGATATCATCTGTCTCTACAATAACATTGGGTTTTTGGAGGGAAAAGAAGGAAGGACTATGTTAAGTAGATAACTGCATCTTAAAAGTTCATGGCTATGCATGTTGCTTGAATGCAGTGGCAAAGTAATTTAGTTCCACTTGTGATCTTGCAATAATTTCTGTCAATCAGGATGGCATTAATAAAAAACCTCAATCTAAACAGAAGTGCTGTGCAGCGTGTATAATGTATACACTCATTGAAAGAGGCTGAAAAGATTGCAGTCACACAATTAGGGTAACATTTGACAGCTTTAATCACTTTGAATCTCTTCACATCACTTTTAAATGTCAAAACCACCTCCAGAGATCTCATCAGAACAAAGCATTACTTAAATTGCAAATGAAACTATCCAAATTCAGCACAGTATTATTAAAAATATTAAAAATGCCCCACATTATTTTATGAAAAACATTCATAAAACATTCTATGATGCAACATTGAAATGAGCAAAACAGGAAACAACTATGGCTCATTAAAAAAAGGTACTAATGCTAAATTTACCCTCCATTAGTATGTCATGAGATGTTATTTTTCACACTGTGCTGTGCTGTCTTCCCCAAGAAACTAGGATTACTTTTTTTGTATTTAAAAAAAAAAAAAAAGGAGTATTTATTCTATGAGATCTTTGTAATTTGGTGAGGAAAGATATACAGATAGACAGGCAAACCTGTAAACAGTTTTTGTACTGATATCATACAGCAACAGGCTGCTTATCCTGTTCATTTACAGGTTTTTGGTCCTTTTCCACAACAGTTATAGCTGCTACCTCCACGGCATATTGCTGTGTACTGTGTGCCTGTACACAAATTATGCAGTGATATATCCTTAGGTTTTAAATGTATCCTATTCTTTAATTAAATTTTTCTGTGTTCACTGAACCATACTTTTGAAGAATTTTAAAATGCAGCAATACAAAATCTATTACTAATTTTTTTTAGTCTATAATATCCCAGTTATCCAGCTATTTACTATGACATTAATATTTTTAAATTGTTATGTTTTTCTCCATCTATACCACCATCCAAACTGAAAGAAAAATAAGCAGAAAAAATCTCTTTGTGTCAATACTTTCTTTAGCTATTACTCAGCAGATATTCCTGTAGTGAAGCTAATAGCGCTTTACATACATCATTCTACCTTTTGATAGCCTTTCAGACTGGTGAGAAAACCATCCACTAGAAAGTTGAGGTCCTAATAGCAGACCTACAGGTGGATATTTCTTGCCATCCTTTGAAATTCTCTTGGTTGATCTCAGGGTGTGTGCCCAAGTAAAGCACTAGCCCCACTTTTTTTTTTTTAATCCAGAGTTTCATGATTTCCTAGTCTTTGAATAAGTCAAGAAAATATAGTGCGTAAACTGATATAAGTGGAAATTGTATTTTCTCCTCATTTTCAAAAATCAAGGCTTCTAAAGAGATACAAAAGAATTGCATAGCTGACAAACATTAGACACCAACATTTAAAAATAATCCTGTGTTTTAGTTTTATTATTCATAGTATTAGATTTAAAAGCCAGCTTTGCTGGAGTGATGTATTTGATTTAATTAACAGCTAATCTATGTTCAGTGTGAAGAGTGAAAAGAGGGGACTGAACAGGAAAAAAATTTGCTCCTGTTGAGATGTATAGGAGTCACTTGCTATTGAAAAACATTCATAAACTGCTCATCTCCCTGACTCAAAACCATTGCAACAATCAGTAAAATTTAAGCAGTGTCTAGTTTGAAAAGGATACAGCTGATCACTAATACAGGGACTCTTAGCCAGGAGAGACCACACACAGCATGCCTATTAACAGGTCACTGAGTTGCTTTCTCCTCTCAATGTACCTCAGTGCACGGCAGCCAGTTTTCTCCCTCAGCAACACACAGCATGTGCAACTTTGAACAATTCTGCACTGTGGGGAATATTTTGCAGAAGCTACATGATAAGATTACCAAATGGCTTACTCCTTGCTCCCTTTGTCCTTGAGTTTACTTCCTCCAGTCATGGGGCAAATGTGGTGCATGGTATAAAGGAAAGGTTACTGCCTCAGTGTCACATTTCCCACTTTGTGCTCTAAGTAGCCGGAAGCCTTCATACTTCTAGGTTTAAGCACACTTTTGCCTTTGTAGATCTTGTGCAATCACATTACCTGATTTTTGTAACAGGCTTTATACCTTAAGAAAATTGCAAATATTTTGTGACCTGCCCTCCTGCCCTGCAACCGTGACACTCAGTAAAATCTTAACGTTGTTGACTTCCCTGGAATTCCACCCATTATGTATGGGGTTAATTCTAGATAGCAATACAAAAAACAACTTATGTTTCTTGTTCTACTGCTTTCTTGTGTGACCTTGTATGAGTCATTTTGCCTCAGAGGACCTCACTTTTTTCATGTGTAAAATGTTCAGAGAACATTAACAATCCTCATTTCATTGTTCCGCAACTCCCTTAAATCAAAAGAATTAAAGTAATTGCAAGATACTTCTCCAATTATCAAATATAGGGTGCTGACCAGAAGGGTTCTTTATTCTGTTTGGGCATTCATAGATCTGAGCTGTGGCACCCATTCAAACTGCAATCTGGTTGTTTACTTACTGTATCTCATAGTGTCACATACAGTAGCATGTTTGAAAAAGCCACTGAGGTGACTGGAACGTCCTCCCACGGGGCCAAACGCTCTAATGTGAACATATATTATTCACTAGGTTGTTGGCAAGGGAAGGCAATTACAGCAGAAAAAAATAAATGCTGCAGCAGGGGCAGCATTCAGTGTGTTGTACAGAAAAACAGAGGAGTACTGAAAGTCAGGAATCGGATAAACTTATCATCTGTTAGTATCACAGTATTGACCAAAGGCCAAACAAGTTTCAAGGCCTTATTAAAGTTGATCTGCACACACAGTTAGTAGAAAGACAATACCTGACTTTAAGAGCTTGCAATCTAATCAAAGGCTTATTATGAGAAAGTCTTTCTGCGGGAGGATGAAAAACCACAAATGGATATGTAGGGGCAAATAGAGACAGCTTGTCTGCTCAATTAGATGTTGATTCAACATCCTCAAAACAGCCCTGAGTGAGACAAACAATGCTGGCATGGGGCCACTCTTGCTTGTGGCCTAGAAAAAGACCAGAATGGTGAAAAACTATTTCTGAAAATGAGGTCAAAAAGGGAATTTGTTTTAAGAGCAAAGCAAGTGGTCAGTGGTTTTGGCCAAATGTTTTAAATGTGAAATATCATCAAGGATCCAGTGAGCAGGTTGCTTGCTGGTACAGTGGTGTTAGAGAGTGATGATTTCCTCTGTTGAGAACTACTGTGTCCTCAATTTAGCTAAATGACAGATTTAGAATCTACTGTAAAAGAGACTCTGGCTTTTTTATTTTGATACCTATGTAGTTTAGTTTCACAAATGAACTACTTTGGCCTTGAGCAGCAGCTTGTCAGATTTATTTCATTATAACTATCTCTGATCTGCATTGTAGAAACTTCTGATCAGTACCAGAAGCAGTGAAAATAAAAACATTATAGATTTTTTGTACTGTGATAGAAGCTACGGCACAATTAAAGGCAATATTCTTTTTAAAAATTCTTGGAAAATATAATTGTTATCAGTTTATGGAGAATATTCTTTTCTTCTCTCTCTTGCTAATGAAACTGCAATGAAAAAATTCTTATTTAAATTAATTTGTTTGAATGTTGATTGGCAGGAGGTTGGCATGATAATGAAAGACATCTGAAAATTCAATTGGCTACTTGGTGAAATATCAAGAATTTATAATTATGCTATGCAAAATATATATTTTGCAACTCACTTTTAAAAGGTAAAGGTTTTTTTCAAACATGTGCTTGGTTACTGACATATTTATCAAAGTCACTCAAACATGTCTTTCCCACTCTTTTGTGTATGCTAAATGCCTAATGCTCTATTGAATGGCAGCAGATGTTTTCTTCCTCTGCTAACATAGTAATTTAAACATTTCTGTGTATATATACAAAAATTAAGCTTTTTGCTAGTCAATTATAATTCAGAACTCATCTAAGGACTGAAAAAGACAAAATTATTAGCAAAAGAACTGGGCATACCCAAGGCTGATGTCCTGGTGAGAAGGGAATTATTTTAATAAGTGTGAGAAAGAGGTTTAAGAACGTAGCTTTCCCACTGGGAAAAGAACTGAGCACAGTATGAATCAAAGTTCTAAAGTAAACTAAGCAAGATAGACTGTTACACCATTTAGCAGGCCAGCTTTTTAAGTTATATTATCCAAGCTTTCAGAATGTAAAGGACCTTTCTTCAGGGATGAATTATGGATATCATGTTAAATTTATAACCCACTTCCATTACAAAGACCTATTTTAGCCTCTTGTCTAATTATGATTTAGAAAATTGGTTTGGCCTGAAAAATGTCTGATTTACTCTAAAGGCAAAGGAGAATGTTTCCACAGAGTGTAAAGATAATTTATGGCATAGTTTTTCAGGCAGAGGTCATTCAATTATTTCCCTGATTTAATTTTTTTTCTTTTGTCTAACATTTCTTTAGCTCCACCTAGGTCAAGAACAGCTTACTGTTATCTCTTCAGGTATATTTTTTTTTCTTTTTTTTTTCCTGAAGTGGGGAGTGTTGGGGTTTTTTTAGACTGGGAACAATTGAACACTTATGAATTATACTTCATAAGGTGATAATCAATATTCATCATCATTTTTTGTAACCTGTTGTTTTCTTTCAAAATTCCATCTATCAGGGATAAAAAGCTCTAAGGAGAGGGTTAGACTGAGGCTTTTGCAAAGGGCAGTGTATACATGTATGTTTTTCTGTTATCTTTCTGGAAATCAGGGACATATGAGCCAAAAATTATTTTAGTCCATATGCATCATGTAATTACAGACACTTGCCTATTTATAGCTTTAGTAAATTTAGTCACATTTTAAGGCTGCAGTAGACACAACCCTTCTGACAAACTTGGGATAAAGTTAGTTATCTTAGTGTGAGAAAATGAAGCTCAGTCCTGTCTGAGGACATTGGAGCTGTGTTCAGGAGCAGGAGAAAACACGTGGGAAGCTTTTCAGTGCCTGCTGTTAAATGAGGAACTCATTCAGGGGACTATTTTTTTTCATCCAATCAAAAAGAAACACAACCAGGAGGAGAATGAGAAGTTCATCAGTAGAGGAGGGAACACTCAGACATAGAAGGGAGGCTAGGTTAAAATTGCTACTCTTGTAAACTGTAAATAAAAAATAAATATATACCATAAATCTGGAAACAATATACTTTTCTTTCAAGCTCAGTGGCTTAACAAGATTAAAATCTCATTAATTGTATATAAATATTACCTGGAGAGATGGAACAAATTCTGCAATTGCAATGGAAAGAAACATCTTATGATACCACTGAAAATAGATGATAAAAATTTTAAGAATTTTTTCTTGTTTGTTTGGGTTTTTTTTCCCAGTCATGTCCAGAATAAAAGGGCAACATCCACTTTGAAAATTTTGGGAGTAGCCGGCTTCTTTTTGGTTGACAATAATAAAATCATATGGATGACATGTTCTCAGATGTATGTATTAGAATTTTAATTTTCATGTCATAAAATGAAATACCTTATAGAGTGGGAGGAGCACACTAGTACTATACACTTAATACAAGAATTTGGAGCAAATTCTACCATATAAAGCTGACCTCCTGTAGGTGTTTCCTACCCACCCTAATGTCTTACTCCAAACATCCAGCATGAGTTTCTTCCCTATTTTCAAGTCTTCCAAATTTGGACCCCATCTTAATGATTTCACCAACCACAAGCAAAATCCTTCTTAGTCTGGACCCTCAATAATCCACTGACGAGGCTGAGACAAATATTTTCAGGGAGGCTCCCACAGAGAAATCCAGACTCTCTTAAAAGGTAAATTACAAGTTGAAGACAACCACAAACTAATCAAAATGTAATAGGAAAATAATATCACTCTGGTCTCTGTTTGTCAATGAAGTTAAGCCAAGCTTGATTCAATAATTCTACTTTCTGTTTCTTATGAACTGCCCTTGTCAACGTCTTTAAATTATTGTTTTAAGATATTTGTTGGGTGAATGTTGTCAAAATTACAAAAAAATAGTTTAAAAAAAAAAGTGAAAAGGTAAAAGGTCTCTACAGCTCTGAAACATACTCTGCAGGGCAACCTAAAATGAAAGGTGAAGAGCGGCCTTCCTATATATGTGAAGCCATACAATTTAACGCTTATTTATACAAAGATGTTCATGATGTCAGGTAGAAAGTGAATTTACAGTATAACCTTTTTAAGCTACTCCCATTAAAAATCTCACATCAAATTTCTGCTTGAAACCTCTTAGTCTGCTCTGCCTTTGATTGATATATTAGAACATAAAGGCATAAAAAAACCCTCATAAAAATTGCTCAGAGTGTCTGTAATATGATGCGGTGAATAAAAGTTGAGACCTGCATTTACATCTTTCCCATGTTTCCCCCTAGAAGCCTATCCTTTCAACATTCCCCACTGAAGGAATTTCTTTTCAGCAATAATTGCCATTATTCATACAGCTGCTAACTGGCAAATCGTAAATGTTGGATACAAGTGGGTTTATTCAAGGTGTAAGTGAGGCTGGACTTGGAGAAGAGGGATCACAGATTGAATTCATACATTATAAACATTATAAATAATAAAAAAATATTTACAGAAAAAATTGCCAAAATAAATTAGAATTAAAAACAAACTCAGTCATGTCCTGCAGAGCAAGAATTTTTAATTATTATTTTTCTCTTGGTTTCCTTGGCTGTGGTGTCTGTGTGATAGACATGATAAAAGTTTCTTCTAAAATGTAAAGTGTGAATGCTAAACACTTTGTAGACTAAAAAGGACTGCTATAGCTCCCTTTTGCAGCACAGCTGCCATCCCTTCTCTCTAGTTCTTTCTTCCTTTTCTCTTAACCCTGTGCAGCATTACTTAGTATAGGGTCTGCCAAACAGGAGGTGAGAGATGATGGACCCCCTGAGGAATGAGAAAATGGAGAGGTTGACTGCACACACTGCACATGAATAGCAGGAGGAGATGCTATTCTACTCTGGTTACTTTCTGCCATCTAAAGGTATCCTCTAAAGTAACTTAGCATTACATAGTGCTTTGAGCAATGAACTGTGAGCCAGGAAACCTGGGTTCTATCCCTCACTGCATAATTTTGAATAAATCAGTTGCCTGTACTCAGTTTCTCAATCTGTAAAACACTCACTATGACTATCTTTAAAAACTGCTTTATGATGTGTCACTGGAAAGCAAACCAGAAGTGCAAAATTTCTTGAAATCAACTCTTCACTAATGTAGCAATGGAAAGCCAAGATAACCAACGCAGAGGAAAAATACAAATATTTCTAATCCTTGAAGGCTAACACTGCTCCATGTGAAAATTAGACTATCCACACACAGTTGTGCACAACCTGCTTATCTCCCCATTATAATGGATAGTTGATTATAAACTGCTATGATTATTAAAAAATGAAGGAATGAGGAAGACAAAAGAAGAACAAGGATAGTTGCATTTTCTGAATCATTAGGGGAGTCATGAAGAGGAGTTTTGCTTAAATTTTTTGTCTACCACGTCGTCTCTGTACTTCCATTTCAGCAGCACATACTAGACCTAATTATTTAGTGGTCTTTCTGATCCCTGTTTCTCTGGATCCGAAAAACCGACCAGCCTCTATCTACTGCTTTTATTGACAGCAAAATTCTGATACTGCATGTTCTTCTTACAGGTTCATAAAATTATAGGATAGTGTAAGGGAACACAGATCTTCTTATGAATAAATGCATATGTTAATGAATAAAGCTACAAGTGTGTACATAGAGACTGCACAAAATTTGGGGCTTGGGAAACAGCAATCACTGCAGAGATGACTTAACTGTTGAGTCCAATATCATTTCCATCAAGACAGAAAAAAACAGGAGTGGAATTCTGAGTTTGTGGAAGGCATGTTCAGCACGATGATGTCTTTAATTTTATTTTGGATGTCTAGTTCATTGTTACTATTTCAGGTTAAAAATAGTACCTTCTTCACATATTACTATTAATCTCTCCAGCAACATCTGTTCCTGGGTAAGTCCCCCATACTGATCCCTTGGCCATGTGGTGGCCTGGCTCATATCCGTGCTACTCAAGTTTTCGTGCCCTACAGAAAAAATGGTTAAGGTCTTCTGTGTCTTTACTGCATATCAGCAGAAGTTTGTCATGCTGTTATAACTATCTCATTATCCTTGGCAATTCTGGACTTTCTCTATACACTGCTCCATGGCTCAGCTGTCAGGAGGGCAAAGTGTGTGAAGATATTATTTAAGGAATCGGGTTCCCTCAGAGCTCCAACACAGCGCAGCTCATTCTCTCTCTGTGTACTGGGCAGCTCATCTGGCAGGCTGACTTCTGAACCCTGACTGGCAACTCTACTGGATGGATTGCTTGATCCAAGCTGGACTGCAAGGCTAGAGCAGCATACATGTGAAGGAAGACACATCCACTGGAGGTTTGGGGTCCTGGTGAACCATGTACAACGAACAAACTTAATGTACATGTTTGCAGTGACCCACTTTTCCATTTCAGAAACAATACAACAGTGCTTGTCTTACTTATAGGCTTGCTGGGGGATAAAACCTGGAATGGCTCTGAAATACTCCAGGGTCAATAACTTTGATTAGTACCTTTCTTTGGGTTCTGGCATGTCTGTATATTTAAGGATCAACAGACAACAACTAAGAAAGGTCAACCAATCTAGAATGTCTTCCTAGCTGTTTGGAAGGGATCTAGCTCAGATCGAGAAGATTCTTTTAAAAAAAGACAGAAAAACAGTACGTGAGATAATTTTGATCTGGAACAAGCACGCAAATAAAAAGAATATTGGTTAACTTGAAAAAAGGTGGAAATTAATAATAACTCAAGAGGAAGCAGTAAGGATAAAAGCTGCTTAGTTATAGCTTAATATTTTGACACATAATAATAATAATTTTTTTAAAAGTAGTAATAAGTAAAAAAACCCCCAAAAGATAACCTAGCCATTCTCACTTTTAAAAAGAGATGCAGCAGAGGCGATTATTAAACAGGGGTGCTTTCCTTTCTGATAAATTTAGTAAGAATATTCCAAACAAACAAAGCAAGAAATTTAGCCTAATACATTTTTAAAACAATGAAATTACTTGTGTATTTACCATACATACACGCACACATGCACAAACAAACAAAACCACACAAAAGTCGAAAGCAGATAAAAAATATAGACAAATACAAACAGACATGATAAAACAGATTAATATGTATGGCCTCAAAATTCAGAACAAGAAAATTTAGTTATTTTTTCTTTAATTAATATACATCTGAAACTCAAGGAAAATCTTAGACTGAAAAATGATAAAATTAAATACATACAGACTTTTTCTTTCTCTTCCTACTTCAGATAAACCAAATGACATTTTTACTTGTAAAATATTTTAGTACTAAAACTCCAAAAATGGTAAGGAAAAGCATTCATCATGCTAAATTCATTTCTTAGAAATATTTAGGTAAATATAAACTTAATGGTGAGTTCCTTTTAAAATTTTCTTTTTCAGTCTCAGTTCCACAAATATTTTGGTCAGCAGGTTCATGTAATTTCAGGCTATAATGAAAAATAATCAATGGTCCTTATAGAAAAGGCCACTGGTAGATTTTAACGTGGTGATGATGTCAAAGGGTGGATTAGTGGATCAAGTAAGGCTGTCTCTAAAGTGGAAACTTCCTAATTTCTCTGAGGTGACAAAAGGCAGACTGAAACTCTACCCAATAGGCTGATAGGGGGCAAACAATCACTTTAGAGAAGGTGAACTAATCCTTGATCTCAAAAGTGCTCTGTATACAGGTGGCACCTGTATTATTACAGATACAACATACTGATATTGATTATCATTGATTTTAATGTTCAATACAGCTCTGCCCAATGGTAAGTGCCAACTACAGACGGAAGTCTTTCAGATACAAACCAAATTATAAGGTATTTTATTCAGATCTTTCTTTCATTAACCTCAGGAAGTTCCATTGCCATTCATATTGTTACTAATTAAACCAAATAACCAGCAACCATGCATAAAGCAAAAATCCTACATTTGTTTCCTGCTGAGCCGTATAACTTTTTACATGACACTTTGTTGTAATTCAAAATTTTTATGTGTATTCTTCTTATGTGTGCCAAAGTGGAACTGACTGTCTCAAAGTTTATCAATGAGAAACAGCTTGTTTAGCAAATGGAGGATCCTCACCTAGGTTATTTTAGTGTTGTACTGTGACTTGTGCTATGACATCCTTTAATTCTTATTTCATGCCTGAAATTTAAAATTAGATATGCTCAGGAAATTGGCAGGAATTTTTCATTTTAAATGTTCTCTGGATTTCCTTCTGATAAGCATAGTAAAGTTGGAGTTGGGACTGCATCTCAAATGGTTGGAGGGCACACTTTCAACATTTCACTGAATTTGCAGCTAGGATAAGGAAAAGCCCAGCAGCAATAATGAAAACCACATTTCAGTATCCCAGGGAAAATGAACATGTCTGGTCATCTCCATTTTTGTTGCAAATAATGAAAGTGGAACTATTTCCATTGGCTGGCTTGTGCAGAATAGATTTATATTCTGCAGCCATAATACATAGTACAGAGAACATATAATAGATGTTTATATATTCATTTATCTCCAAACAGGTAAAATATTTTTATAATACCATCTTATGAAGTTCATTTTGGGAATTTAGTCTCTATGAAGAACTTTCAATTAAATTAGTCAGTAAATGCCACTGAGGTACAAACTGAAGTTTAATTTATAAATACGTTTCTTTCTTTCTCATTGTATAGATACTTAAGCATCACAATGGGTAAGCAAAACTTTAAAATTACCTCTTGTTCACTATTTTAAATTATGTCTAAAGAAGAAAGGATTCATTAGTCATGATTCTCATGACAACATTGGAATTGATTGAAACACAGATGAAGCATTTTTTTAATTATAAGTACTGATTTTTCAGTTTATGGCTACCGGACAAGAATTTCTCTTGAAATAGAATTTTGAGTCTAGAGATTTAAAAACATTACATTTCCCTGAAAGATAATTTTTATCTTTGTTGTATTTTGAGAGCTGAAGAAATATTGACACCCAGGGAATTACATAGCCACACTAACATAATTATTATTAGTCTTACTCATTCGTTATTGAAGTTTAATTTCATAAGACTCATGATGCAACATTTGCCTGGGAAATCAAACACCATTGCTGTCATCATGTGAGAACTGCCTGCAGTAGCCAAGCCTTCACTCACATCTCCTTGTATCCCCCTACACAGCCCTCTCCATAGAAGTGCTCAATTCCCATCTGTGCTGCACAAAGGCAGGGAGGTGCTGGTATTTCTGGCATTGCAGCACAGCACTGCACCAGAGCTAATCAGCCCTTTTAAAAGATGAGTGGCTATACAGCCCTGAATTCACAGCCACTGATATAGGAAAATATTTTAGGTCAAACACAGGAGCTGAGTAGCTTTGACGGCATCCATGCAGAGTTTTCACGTCAGAGTGCTGCCTACAGAGATATTTGGGAAAAAAAGGGAAATTTCAATCGCACAGTACGTGGCTGGAGAAAATCAAGTCATCTGGACAGGCACAAACTAAGTCAATTCTCTCTGCTCCCACGCTGGAAGCATTAGGAAAGATCATTTAGTGCTGTCTGAGTTCATATATAGTCTTGGCTTTTAGGTGTCAAGCCTTATGAAAAGCAGTGAAATTCTGTCTGTGCACAGAAGCAGAACTTTAGGCTCCAAAAACATGTGATTTCACTCTCAGTGGCATGGACAGTTAATCAGCTACTGCCCACAGCCTTTCTCCCACTCAAATGTTATCCTTTCTCCTATGCCAGCATAGCTGTCTGCACACCACATGGAAATGCAGAGTGAGGAAATGACATGAGTAAAAGAAATCTTCTATCCCTTCATTCTTTCCTTTTTGCCTTCAGCTCTCACTTCCCCAGTGCAGTTCACTGCGTAGCCTCTCACCTATGCTCACACAGACACTGGATGGGAACGAGACAGGGACAACAGCTTCCCAGGATAATTCTGCTCCGTGTGCAGGAGCAAAACAATAATTCCTTTCATTTGATTTGCAAACAATTTCATGAATATATTACCAAAAATGAGTTAGAAGTCAGAAATAATTGTTAACTCTTGTGGAACTCACTCCCACAGTGCAGCAGAGAGAAGTGAATAAGCTGGTTTTGGAACATAAACCTCCTTTCTGTGTTTCCCAGCTGCTCACAGCAGGGTTTTATGCTCCCTGAAACTAGTTAGCAATGTCTACCTTTAGAGGCTACTGGATCACATCACTTCTTTGTCTCATGGATATGAATAGTTTGTGAGTCAAATGAATTAACTGCCTTTCAAAGCAATTGAAAAGCCTGCATATCCCCAGTGATCCATTATGGTTGGTACGTTTGTCATTGACCAATTTTGTTTTAATGGACAAAGATTCATGCTCATTATTTTAGTGAAATCCTTCACTTTGTAATTAAAGTAAATGTTTACAAATATATTATCCCAATTGCTATACTTTTAAAAAAAGGAAGTCATCACTTTATCTTGCACTGGTATGTTTAATTTATCCCCTTTAAATTGAAAACTTATAAATGAAATCTGATGAGGTAACAGTATTTTTTTTTCTATTTACATTTCTAAATCTGTTTGCACTAGCAGGAGGTTGGTTTTGGTTTTGGTTTCAGGTTTGGGGTTTTTTTTCCATTTCTGGAAATAACACAAAAATAAGCTAACATCACACACAAACAACAAAAGGAGACAATCAAAGGATTTACAGAAAACATCTTCTAAATACATTATTCTGGTAATATATAGAGCCTTTCTTTCTCCTTCACTTGTGCTGTATGTCACCTCTTGAAACATTCTCCCTAGAGTATCGAACGTGCTTTAATGTTTTCATATGGCAATCAATAATTATCAATTATACACTTAGCCATATAGTGCCAAACCCTTTCATTTAATACTTGCTTCATCAATTGTTCATATATACATTCTGTCAAGCAGCTTAATGGTATGATTGAATTGTTTGCTATTGATTTTCTATCTGTCAAGTTTATGCAGTGATTTGGAAATACTGGGCCTATACACTGATGTGATTTCCTTGACTTCAATAGAGTCATTATTCTATTGGTGTAAGGGACTTGATAATCAGATTGCCAAACATCTGGAGTGAAAGACCTTTTTGGGGAGGGTATAACACTGCCCTCTACAGTCTTTTTGTCTAACAAGGTTAGGTTCTAGCTCCTTTTACAATATAAGGGATTACTGAGTTTGAATATACTTGATTACATATACTCTTATTGTACCTGTAACTAACTGTAAACTAATTTATATGAGCCTTCAGTTTTTAGAAATACATAGGCTAATCATGAGGAGATGGGCATGTCACAATTCTGTTAAAGAGATGCCATCATCTTTAAAAAATCAAAATAAATCAAAACATCGACAAGCAATTGAAAATGTGCAGAGCATTGTGCTTACACAGGATACTTGCAGTGGACCTGGGATACACTGGAGTAAACCCAGTCAGTTCATGGATTTGATACCTGTTACAACAAAATTAGCTAGGTCAGATAGACATTAGATAGACAGCAAAAATAAGACTAATGAAAATTTGGAATAGTCAACACCTCCGACAGCACAGTATTTCTTGTGCTGTTTTATTTCCTTTTCTGAATGCTCTGAAATACTACTTTTCCAGAATAATATAACACTTCTTTCCCTCCTGAAACTTGAATTTTCTTAAGAAAAGACAAAGACTGGTAACGATAAACTCAAATAACTGACAAAGTAATTTAAATACTAAAAACAACAGATTAAAAATGCTGAACATCACAGCTATTCAATGGTGTCTTGAACACATATATGCTCTAGGAAACCTGAAAATAATTTCTCTACCTTATTTCCTGATGTGTTAACTTTCCTGCTTCCCCCTGCCAGGAAGAAAACCACCAGAACAAAAAGCAAAAAAAAGAAAAAAGCAAACCTTCATAAAAAATGAAAAGAATCCCTCAACCTCTATATAACTGACAATAACTTTGAATGACAGCATGTGGAGCAAAGGATATATATTCAATCACCTCACTCTTATATTGGGTTGCTTTTCATATTCAAATAAATGCCCACTAATAAACAACAGAATCATAACTACTTCCCACAAGGAAATCTCATTAAAACTTATTCTTTCCATCCTTCTATATCCTCTCCAAATGTCAGAGATAAAATCCTCTTTTTAGTACACCTGGAAGATTAACAAATATAAAATTTTTTGAAGAAGCTGAACAAGTAAATCTTAGTAAAGAGTCTTTTCTGACAAGATTTCCCTCATACTTAAATTATAGAAACCAGAACTTAACTAACAGCTTAAGTATTCCCATCTTCATAGTGTGGTGTATATAGAAATGAAATCACTCATCCTGATAACAGGCTGTATAGGGTTGCTATGTAGTTTTCAGTTGATTATATTTTACAATGGAAAGACATGAGGGAAGTTACTCCTGACACTGACTAGAAGAAGAAACCTGTAGAAGAATCTCCATGGATTGTACATACCAGGGAGACCAATTTAAGGATTAAGGGAAATATTCTGACCTTATAATCTTTTAAACAACTGAAGGGGAAGCTTTAAGGAATAGCTGCAGTTCCATTGACATCAACAAATATATCAACCTGTATGTATCTGAAGGCAGAATTTCTCTATGAGACAAAATTATAAAATAGTGAAATCTTAAAAATTGTGTGAATTTATACCAGGTACTCTAAGGTGTCTTTCTTTTTTCCTCTTGAGAGATTAGAAAGCAGCATCCAAACTGTTTTTAAAGACTTGTACCACTAACACTGTCTTTATTTTAATTTATCTTATATAATGTACACCATATCTGCATGAGATCGGGATATCATGGGGGATGTGAGACTAGAGGCGGACTCCCAAATCTTAGATGCTATATTTTCCTTGAGCTATCAGTACACAAGATACATTTCTAAAGACAGTCAGTTTAAACAGGTAGCATAATACAGCAGCACCAAATAGATCAATAAGGATTGAAGGGATCTTAAAAGTGAAGATTTTCATTGACCTTTGGAAATGTATTACTGAATCAGAACTTTTTTTTTCTGTAATCATCTAATTTATATCCCTAGTGTTTTACTAGTCGCTGCCAACAGTAAACATGTACACCCAGGAAAAAGGGCATTCCTAAACTGCTGTCAGCATTGTAAACTAAGTTATATAATTTACTTCAAAATTTAGTAAACATAACTGTAATACGTAAGTAAAAATGGGTCTACATCCAACTTTCAGCTGAGCTTGTAACTATTAAGGTTATTCCAAAATATCTCTATCTCTTTGGGCTTAGACTGCAAATCTCCAAACAAAAGTCTATCCTATTGTTAGGACTATCTCCTAATAGTAGCTGGATCAAAAGAAAAACCTTCCCGCTATTTTTTGCTCCTGGCTGTGTCCTAAACCAAGATTTGTAGTCATGGGAAAAAGATTAAATAATCTGCTTTTCAGAAAAGGGGAATAACAATTATGAAAGGCATTGACTTGACAGATCTAAAGATTGATGTGCCTTACTTTTGTAAAACAGATCCCTGTGCCTTTTAAAATTCTAAATTCATTGCAAGTAGGTAACAGATCACTTTATGAATCCAGGCCTATGTGTATAGGAATTCATCCATGCTGTTTAGCAGTTTTTTACCTTAGCTCTGAATCAGAAAGGACCACATCCAGAGCAAGTCTGCTTCATTGTGATAGGAATTCTGTAACAGAGACATGCAGTACTGTGGCATCTCTGAGCTGATACTGCAATAAACAGCAGAATATTTTGGTCTCTAGCTGTTCAGTAACAATTTAATATCAAAGATCTTCTAATCCCATATCATCTCCATGCTATCAGTTGACTCCTTGTTGTATAATGAAGAATAATTTAATTCCTTCTAGAAACGGCATGTCCTGTTGTGAGAAATACAGAAAAACTGCATCAATTCCAATCCTGGTCTTTCCCTAAACTTTCTGACACTTTCAATAGAGTTTTGCATGGTTTCATCTTTTCTCCCTCATGTCTAAAATCTCTTGCTATAGAGTATCATCTAAATTGCAGCTCTCTAAGTTCGGTTTAGTCAGTGGTTGTTCATAACTAGGTGCCAACAGAACTTGTATCATGTTAGAATAAGTGAACAAACCATGTCAAAGTTACAGAACTCTTAGAAACTTTAATTAAAATTTAATATCATGACATATTACTTGAAATATTTACAGAAAACATCTATATATGTCCATTGAAATGCATGTTACCATCCCTCATTTTTTCTATAGTATTGCAAGCATGAAACCGGCTTCTAATCACACTTAGAGGACGAATATATATAAAAGGTGATGACTGTGCTTGTGATAGGCATCTCAATTTTTAATGCCTCTGAGAATTCATCAGGGATTTTGAAATAGTACCTGAAAAATATGTGTGGAAAAAACATCTAGACTGCCCACACTGTAGGTAACTTGAATACATCTCGTCATTACTACACACAAGATGTATATCCACTAGTGCTCTCCTTTTATGTATCTGGAGAATGTCTTACATACTAAAAACTCCAAAAGGTTGTAATTTACTAGTCTCATGAAAACAGCTCATATTTGCTCAAAATAAAAGTGTAAATTTTAGCCAAATTTTGTGAGAATGCTGAAATGTTTAAACAATTCAGTCCGTGAAGAACTAAGCTCTGAGTAAACAAAAAGGCTAGCCTTTTTACTAGTATACTCTCACTTAAAGTATTTGAAGTGATGACTAGCAGGAATTTGAATATTTGGGAATGTTTGGTCCTGAACATTCTATTCAGATCCCTTTTAAAATGATATATAAAGAGTTAAATACAGTACAGATATTTCTGTCAGTTGATTAACTGTCTCTGTAGCTGCAATACAATATTTGTCTCTGGTACTACTGCATTTAATCCATCTATGAGTCTATCTATAAGCTTATTTTGTAATTATTCATTAAAGAATTTCTAGTAACACAGGCATGAGGTATAGAAATTTTAGACAGTTTTCTGCAGACATGAGACTTGTATTTTGTTCCAAGTGCTCTGTAGGAACCGGTGAAAACTACATGGAATTCTTATTCGTCAAGACAAGAACAAGAAAGTCAAAAATTACTAATAATAGAGATGAAGTAACTCCACATGGTTTAGGGATTTTTCAAAGCTTTTTTATTTTATTCTAATAGTCTTGTAGCTCAACGTGTAGAAAACAGTTTGTAGAGTTCTGTTGTCTTCAAAGTACTTGGAGCAATGATGGTGATGAGAATTTAAACAAAAGGATGAATTGATCCATTACACTGAGGTTACATAGTAGTATTACACTATTCCATCCATTTACTGGAGGACACCTTTAGAAGTGTTTGCCCTGCACTGAGCCATGCTTTGAGCTTTACCTGGAGCTGTATAAGTACAGATCCAGTCCCAGAGCTTTTTTTGATTGTGGCTATTGAAATGCAAATAGTATGGTAAGAGATATCTCTGCAGTACTCACATACAGAACAGATTGTTCTTCATTTTGAAGGAACAAGCAACATTTCCATGGACTGGCATACTTGGATCAGACAGTTGGTCACAATAGGCAAGTTAATTAAATAGCTGCTCTCCCCTTTGCCTTGGCTTTGCTGCTGCCTGTAGAGGAAGTGGGGACTGGAGACTCATCTTTGTCTGATTTTTTTCCAGGTTTCTCTTTTTTTGGGGGGGGACAAGAACATCATTTTATCCCAAACATATTTACTCACCTCATGCTGCAAGTTACACTAGTTCAAGGTTACTCTCAGGCCATTACCTTCTGCAGGAGATGCTAGGTTTCCTTATCAAGGCTCATCCCATTTCTGCTTCTACCCAGTACCAAACTTCTTTGAAAAGTAGCATATTTCTTTTTTCTAGGTTATATAATTTGAATTTATATAATTACTGAATCAGAATAGACAGGAGGACAAGAAACCAAACTGCAAAGCTCTTCATTTTTGGTTGTGGTTTTGATTTGCTTATTTCTTTAGTCAATTGCAGAATAATTACCACTACCTAGGTACAATATCAATAACAACTCAATAATTGGACCTTTTTTTCCTAGTACTTCCTTCATGATTCAGCGCAGAAGTGATAATTCTTATATGACAGAACCTTTTTCCTTTTCATTTCAGATCCCTCAGTGTCATTGAAGTGTCAAGGTGAAAATAATTTTTCTCTTGCTGTTTTAAGTCACAATTAAATCACTTGGTTTAATGCTTTAAGTTGTTTTATTTTCTGTTATTTTAAATAAAGGTTGCCTAGATAACAGCGTAACATAAAAGTTATTTACAAAACAGTAAGAACCCTTGGTGATTTTTCTCTGAATTAATATCTGCTCAACCTAGAACTGTGAGTTGTAAATTAGGTTTTATCCAGATCTTTCTCTAATACTGGTAAATACACTATATTTTCCTCAGATTTCAAGTTTAAAAAAAAATGTAACCAAAGTACCAGAAAAGCTGTGAGCAAAATACAGCATAATATAATTACAACCATTTTCAATAAGTCAGCATTTCTTTTAGTTTTTGTTTTCCCTTCTGAAAAGCAATGTAGGCAATTATTTTAAATTGGGTTACATGAGAATATTATTTGTGTAACAGAAATAGGTTTCTTATTGTAATTAAGTTTAATGGATCTTGCTCTGGAGATGAACAGAATCACCCTTGGAAATAGCGGGTGTCTCCAACTGCAGGTATGTAGTACAAGTCTCTAAAAATATCTTTCTTTAGATACAATGTATATAAATCTTTCAGAATTTGGCTTTATTTTTCTCGAGTTTCTCAATTTCATTCAATCACTTAGATTCTGATTCTTTTTTTTGCTATGAAAATATGTTTCAGCATACTACCTATTGCTGCATCAATGAATATTAACTGAAAAATTACCACCCTGACAAGGAACAATGGGTTCTGTGTAAGAATCAGCTCACCAATGTATGGTGAGTCATGGGAAGCTGTAACAGTACCTACATTGAAAATCTAAGAGGAAATGGGCATTTTCTATATAATTGTGATAAAATGTGAAGGTCTACAACAAACTGTAAACTGGACACAGGAAATACAATTCCATTTATAGAAAGTGTCAGCAAAGTTAAGGGAGCAGGACTAAGACTTAAAAATAAGGTACTAGGCACCAGATTTGACAACTTACTATTTTTACTGTGATGCAACTGGAATCTGATACTCTTCTTTCAACTCAGTCTCCTTTTACTGAGGAGCAGTTGGCATATTTCTTGATACTAAGTAAAAATAAATATAAATGATTTAAACAGAAAAAAACCCTCTTAACCCAAACAAGTAAACAATCCCAGATATATTGATTTTAAAATTATATCTTCAAATAATCTTATAATACGAATGCTTGTGGCTTTTTAACGTTTCCATTTGGTAGTGCTACCATAAGTAAAATAGAATATATGAAGCTCATGCTAAAAGAAATATTAAGATAAGAGGAAAAAGTTGTGTACAAGCAAAAAGTTGGAAATGTTTTAGAAAGGGAGAAATCCATTGACAAAAATAATGTGAGTTTTGGTGTGAGATAGTAGAAAATGGTCAAGAAGCATAACAAACAGAAGAAAGACATAGAGAAACCATAAAAATACATGCACAGGAAAAAAAATAGATGAGTTTAAGTAGGCAGATGTAGTTTGAGCTAAGAAAGAGAGCAAAGAATTAAACTGCATTTCTGGCAACATTCTCTTTTCCCTTTGCAAAAACTGTTGTGCAGTGAAAAACACACAAATTAAAAAATAGCTTAAAATTTCAGCAGGCATACTGGAGAAAAGCCACAAAGTTTCATACAAGATATATACAGTATAACTGATTAATCTAAATAGCATGTGAACGTGCTCCAGCCTGAGCACATAAAGAAGGAAAATAATATTGACATGAAGGTAACTTTAAAGTTAGGCAGAAGTTAAAAGAATTGTGTTTAGAAAGTGCTTTTGGGAGTTATTGCTGAAAATTTCTTTCCTATTGCTAAGCATTTTTTTTCTTCTGTGCATAGATATACCCACCTGAGAGGTTTAGGCTAAATCTTCAAGATGACAATTAGCACTAGCTGCGGGGAAACGGAGATACTCATTATAAGTGATCGGGTTCACAAAGCACAAGCACAGTCACGTTATCACAGAACACCTAGTCACACTGTATTAGTCTGGAAGGAGCTGTGTTTAATTCCTGGGAGCACCTACATTGTGCAGTTAAAGCTATAAAGTGTATTTACTGTCTCTGTCCTGGCCATGTGCATTTGCCCTCACAAAGCCCCTGCCAGGACCAGCCAGTGCGGTTGCCATTAATCGCAGTTGTCACTGATCTCGTGTCAGTGTGAGGCATCTTGCAGGATACTTCAGTAACACTTGCAAGGGTCATAATTTTTCTTATTCTGGCCTAACTTTATTGATCCTCTCCTGAGAGGAACAGCACCCCTTGCAGCTTTATGGGACCATTCAAACAATCTAAGAATGATTTATATTACCCTTAAGGAAAAAGACATCAAGACCTGTTACTCGCTTGCTGAGATTTCCCCGAGATCTCAAGCTATCAAAATACTAAACACAAGCAGTGGAATACACTTGAGCAGTGGAAAGCACTGCAAAACTTTATATTATTAGGCTTCATGTTATAATTGGGTGATGCCTCCACTTAACATGCAATTTATTTTATTCAATATTGATAAGATTTAATGGATGATGTATTTGATTCAAGGCTTTGATACAAATGTAGAGTCTTAATTAACAAGTGATATATTTGATACAGTGAATAATGCATCTGATTTAATAGAGGATGCACTCTATCTGCAGCTGAAGGTGATTGGTCTTTTTAGTGAGAGATTAATTCATTTCAGAAGATGATGTATCACTTTCAGTATGAACTAAATCAAATTTTTAATACATTTTTTTTCAGTGTGCAAAGTAGCACAAGGAACAAGTTTGCCCTCAAGTGGACTTCAAAGGCAGATCATACCTCCAAGGCACTAGGCAGGTTGAATCTGTGGTTAATTCATTCATATTATGGTAGGGGTGGAACCAAGTTTTAAGAAGCCACTGCCTTCTCAATCAACCTTTGCTCTATTCCTAAGTAAAATTATATTTTTTTTTTTTTAATTAGAGATCCGCAAAAGTTTAATAATCTGTTAAGAAGGGTTGAAAATAATGCTTGAAACATTCAAGGTACAAAATGTATTTGAACTTGAGACGTTAAAGAGGTAAAACGAAGTTACCTATTTTAGCATGCATTTTTCTTAGGTCACAAAAAACCTGGTAAATTTGAAAATGTACTTTAACTGTATAAATTTATCTCATCAATGCCAGTGCCTTTACATCTTTTAATTTTGGGAAACTGTTACTTATTTCCTAAGTCATCAGGAAGAGTCAATGTGAGAGCTTCAGTTTACAACGCTGGAGTTTTCACCTCCTGTATATAGAAAACTAGCCAGGTTTATCACATTCAAAACACAGGAAGACTACATGGACTCAATATTTCATTTACACTTTCTGTGATGTGAAACCTCTGTGTTCACTTATTATTCTATCAAGCCTTAATTTTTCTGTTCACAGCTCCATAAATTCAATACTCTATGCTTTTAACCTAATTTGTTGACAAGTGAAAATGACCTAGGTTCAAGACAACTCCAGCTAGATTTTTAGGGGTTTTTTAATTACATATTTAGAACTATAGAAGTATTAGGACATGCATGTATAACCCAATGAGTATATAATGACTGTCACACTAGTACATAATATTCCTAGGAATTTAATTATAAACATCTGACTGTTTGGTATTTAAACAGGAAAATGACTGTTAAGTACAATGCAGTTAAAGAATAATAAACCTTCTGGCATATTCTTCACTCAGATGTTGCACTCAAAAATAGAATTAAAAGAGATTCACCAGCATTGAAAACTATTCTGAGGTAAACTGATTTTGTCTTTCTAAACATATGGTGGATCTTATCCTTCTCTTGGACATATATATGCTGTTTAGTGTGCATGAAAAATACAATCTAGAAGTAAACAAACAAACAAACAAAAAAATTTTAGCCCTTTTTTCCATTTTTCACCCAAAACAAAATCTTCCCATTGAACCACAGCACAAAGAGTAGCATTGAAAAAAGATTATGATAGCATTAAGAAAACCCACTTAACTTAAAGACAAAAATTTGGATCATGTAGAATTAAGTACTTCACAACATAAAAAAATAATATGCACATCTTAATGATGCTAGATAACAATGGGTAGTGTATGGAGTAGGACAAGGTTTACAGGTCACAGTTTTTGACAGATCATGACATCTATTTCTGCAGCCCAGAGACGTACTGTGTGAGATAAATCATTGAGAAATAATTATAAAGTTGCATCTCTATGATCCATATTAACCCTTCGTACGTGATCTCAGTTCATAATAAATTGTGAGCTATACACAACTTACTTGCCGATAACTATAGATTCAAGATATTAGGCTCTTCAGTGATCAAAAAATATTAACCACAAAATTCTGAAGATAAGAATATTATGCAAAGGCAAGTGTAAATATTATTTATATCATACATGGCAAATTATTCAAGCTGCTAAAAATTTAGAGTTAATCATGCAACCTGGTCTAGTGGAAGGTGTCCCTTCCAAGGCAGAGGGCTTGGAATTAGATGATCTTTAAGGTCCCTTCCAACCCAAAGGATTCTGTCTTCTTCCATCCCTAGCTCAGGGTGGCAAAATACCACTGCAGGATCAAAAATAAGAAAAGATGATGCAGTACTTATTTTCCACTTTCTGCTGTATGAGATACAGAATAGGAAAAAGTAATTAAAGGTAAGAATGTTTCCATGGACTGTAAATTGCTCTTTCAATTTTACATTAAGTACTCTTTGCCTGTTGATGTGACTATGGAGGCAAGGATATACAAGTCTTCATAAGATTGCAGAGGATGTAGCCTAGTTTTTTTGATCTACATAACTGCTCTTCCCGTGGTTCTGAATTACGGTGTTGGATTAGAAAAGGTTAAAAAGAAACAAACACGGGAAAGAAACAAAACCAAAAAACCCAACCTCAAAAATCAACTGACCAAAAAAGAAAATGATAAAAAATAAAACAAAAACTTCACAACACTAAAAGTGTATGAAAAAACTATATAACATGGTATAACACATTTTTTCAGTGAAGATGAAATGTAAAGAAATGCACATAACTATAAAGAATGAAGAGGCTGATTTTAGTTCAAAAATCACAGCAACAGGAAAATGAATTTGGAAGTTAGAACAAAGAAGAAGACCACCAATTGTGGAGACAGGAAAGAAAGAAGCTCCATATCTACCAGAAAGGAAATGGGCTATGGCAAGGAAAGCTGGCAGTAGAAGACTACAGGTGCTTTTGTTGTTTTTCCAGCCTTTACAGTTCTTGTGCTAAGAACTAAGCAGTGTTGGAATTTTTGAAGAGTAACTGATTTCTCTTTCAGGTTTTTGAGGAGAAAAATAAAAAATGGCCTCAGGTCAGAGCTTTGAAAAAGGTATGTTTAAGTTACTGAGGTATCTCACGAAGTCACTTTTGATGTTGAAGACACAGGGCAGCTGCAAACCGAGCTAGGTTCTACCTTCCTGAATGTACAAAAACCCAAAAAAGACTAGAAAACAAACTGTACCAGAGAGGATGCAGCTAAAGGCCTTGGATGCAGCTCACTGACCTCCATCCAAATTTCTCAAATACGGGATATGGTGTGCTGGATCTGCAGCAAATCCGCAGCCTCAGAAACACCCAGCAGTGGAAGTTCTACATAGTTTTGTGTGCTTTGTTTTGTTTTTTTCCTTAGATTGTTAACTCAAACTATAAATATTAAAACCTAACCAAAACAATCTCTTCCCTCGCTTCATCTTCCAGTAGATCTCCTTTTATTAAGATTTTTAATTCCTAAAACAGTAGTCAAGATTTGTGTTATGTTCCTAGTCACCAAGAATGTATTTCTTTACAGAAATAATTTTTCAATTAATAGATTATCGTAAGTACTATAATGAGGCAAAGAAAACTCATTAAATTAATGACATAGAAAAAAGGCTTAAAACATAAAGAGGTGTAAAGGCATGTACACTCACTGCAGTATAAATTGAATACTTTCTCTGAGTGCCTGGATATGTTCTGTTCAGTAGAATTCTGCTGTTTTGGAACGGCGGATGAATGTTCCCCTCAACTTTCCAACAGCTGTTTCTCCATTATGTTACTCAACACCTTGAATGTAACCTGATGAGACGGAAGATGATCTGTAGTACCTACACGTTGGTTGTTTGAGGAAATTTCCAATGGTTGTATATAATATTTTAATATTCATTTGAAATGAATCAGATCTTATATTCATTACAAAGCAATGCATAATTGTTTTATTAATAATTTAACAAAATTTTCTGAGTTTTGTTCAATTAAAGTAGAAAGAGCAAAAACCACACCACCATGAGGAAATACCAAAATAGTGCCATGTTCTCCTTGATGAAAATCAGAAAAGTAAATTGCCTGTGCCATGGAAATTAGGACAAGTAGCTAAAAAAGAGATTTGTGATTAGTGGTACAAACTTTATGACTTTGTGTGTCTTCAATGGTGTCATCAGCAGAGGCTTGCAGGCATATGGGAATCCTGTTTGATAAAAGGGTGTTGAAGTTATGTTAGGTGAAGTGTTTTTTAGAACAGGGTTACTAAGGGGCATAAAGGAGTCTAAGCTACCAGCAAATAGGAAAAATAATTGTTAAACTTATTAATAATTAGACTCAAGGAGAATTAGAGTGGAAAAGATGGTCCGAATGACCTGATATTAAACGGAAGGAAGAATAAGGTTGACTTTAATTAATGCCATGCTTTCTTTAAGATAAAGGTTATACAATGCCATTAACTACTAATCCACAATTGTTGAATAAAAATGTTAAGAAAACTGTTTTACTAAAATTTTTATGGAGTTCAGTTGGTGTATTTTGTTCTGACCTCAGGTGACCTCATCCAACTCCAAAGTAAAATTACAAAATCTGACACAGTCCTCTAACTTAGTCATTATTCTCCATTTAAATAGGTGAAGTGCTACATTTACTTCCCCAACCAAATGGAGGAAACTTGTTGCTGTAGTAATTCATGATTTCTTGACAATCAGCAAAATTAATCCTCTCTCTGCAATTTTTTTTTGTATTTGTTGAATAAACATAAGACAATTATTTTTGGTTTTGCCAGCAAAATTCATAAAAATTTGTCTGATCACAAAAGATCTCTCTCCTCATCAATCCCACTGTTTTCAGTATAATTTCTTTCATCTCCCAAGGATTGTGGGTTTGACATATTTGAAATTCTAATCAAACAGTGAAAGCAGAGTACTAATTTTTTTTTTCCATAGGAACCATCTTGAATATTATAGTCTAGTCAGAATAAATATTAAATATGTGCCTTTTTTCCACGTTTTAAGAAAAATTCCAGTCCAGTCTGTTGTAGATATTTTAATATTCTTTAATTCATTGATGCTAGATAGCTGCATGGTATGAAATACTCAATTCTAAGAAGTGTTATTAGGGACAATTTAAGTATTGTGCTTCAGTCTTGAAGAAAAAGACAAAACTTTTCTCTTTTGACATTGTAAGAATCTTTTCCCCTCTTTCACATACAATTGCAATATTTCATTTGGTTGACAGTTTATGGTGTGAGAAGTGATACAATAAGTGAGGTTTTATCACTGTTTAGTTATGCTAAAGTAGTCCAAATATGCTTCAGTCTTCCAGGTTTTAGCATGTGCTCAATATTACAATAAATTTAATCTCACAAGCATTCATTTAATTATAAATTCTCTAGTAATATTAATATTATTTAAAATTCCAAGATTTATTATCCTGCTACTTATAGTTATCTTAATAAAAATAAGATAAGAAATTTTTTACTTAAAATTTGTAGCAAAGTTTTTCTTATGAAAGAAATGAGATATTTTATAAGGAAGGACATTTCATTGTTAATGATTTCATAGATACAAAGGATAAAGCTCTGTTCTTCTTCTATTAGCTTTTTTTATTCAATTTCCCCAAACTTTGTGTCTACACTAGTGACCTGAACTAGGAGAGGTTATTTACAATAAAATTATCAATACTCTTGAAATTTAAAAAATTCAGATCGCAGTGAATGGCAGTCTTATGAGCTCATGATACATTTTATATGGTATGTTTTACTGGATGCTATAGAATTTCCAGACACAAAGATTTAAGCGGAAGTTAAGACTTTGACTTATACCAAGAATCAGAAGAAAAAGAATAAAAAAATTACAGTTTGAAGACAGAAAAATGGCCTTTCAGTAGGCAGTGGACCATTGGACTTCTGCTCCCAACTGTCTCACTGATTTCTTGCACAAGCCAGATTGATCATTACTTTTTCTAAGGAGAATAATCAATGCAGTAAGGCATTAGGCTTAGATTCTTGCATTATTATCATGATTTGTAGTTGTGGGTATTACTAGGGAAATTTGGGAACTTCTGACTTTTCCTCCGGTATTTTAGGGGAATAATTCTGACAAACAACTTATGTAATCAATTTTCACTTTAGAGGTAAATACACAGTTTAAATAATCATCCTTTGCAATTGTGTTTTGATTCTGTTTTAAAGTACTGGGCATCCTCTTCTTATGTGAAATTTTTTGTGGGTCTTTGAAAAATTGCCAGGCCAGGTTCTGACATCTCCCAGTCTGTCCAATATCTTGTTCTTGCACCTCCATGACAGTAATTTAACCAGATCTTTGAGTGTCTGGTTAATTGGGATGGCACAGTTAAGTAATCCAGTGACTTCCCAGCTGCAAGGAATGAGGATCTCTTGTTGGGAGTTTCCATTGCCAAAGACATAGTCACCTAACAGGCTAATTCTGGACAAAGGCAGAAAACCATTAAAAATACTGGTGATTACAAATGAAAAATCCAGATAATTCCAGAGGCAAACAGCCACCTATAAAAAGCCTTAATTTTCCAGCCAGGAAATCAACAGTGATAACTCATCAGGTATAGTTTGTTCCTTAAAAACAATTGAGGATTTCTCTCTAGAGGCAAAGTGAGTTTCATGTTACAATAAGAGATCTCTTTTTTTGCTCTTGGTCTTGAATAAGTCATATTATGCTATCCTCTTTGAGAAGACTCAATTGTCTGACCAGGTCAGAGGCTGGAAGGTAGCAGAGATGCTTCATGATTCAGTATGTTTTGTTAACACATCTAAGAGAATCTATTTCCCAGTGATCCACACAAAGTTTGTAAGATGCTTTCCATGTTCCCAGTACGAAGAACAAAAGTCTCTCATTCATTTTAATTAATCTATATTCTACAGAGAAAGAGAGAGTTATATCAATTCAAGATCACATCATTTTATGAAGACAGCAGAAGAATGAATATGTTTTATGGCCCAGTTTATCATCTATGACTTTGACTGTTACCTTCTTTGAAATTTAGGTTCACAGTGTAACAATAAATTATTAATTTCAGGCATGTCTAGATGAGCATGAAAGCTTCATACCATTGCTGAAAAACACCCCATGAAAGATGAGCAAAGTAACAGCTTTTCAAGTTCCAATTCTCAATACTTGTTCCCTGATAGAATTTCCCAAAATAGTCACTTGCTCAAAAACAAATCCTTATTATGCATGATACCAAGAAACAGAAATTGACAGCACAGTATAGAGGTCACCACTCATGTTATCACTGTGGTTTTGCACGTGTGTTCAACTGCTGGGCCAAGCAATATTTTGAAAGGTTTTGTAAATCCTGTGCACTATTACTTCTCTGTATGACAGGTTTGTAACAATTATATATTAAATGAAATAAAAATATCTTTAACTAACTCATGGTTAAGAGTAGCCTTGATGGTTTCAGTGACTGGATAAATCACTGAAAATACTTTCATGTGATATTCAGTTTGAAATATTAGAACACTAATTTTTCCTTATCGTAATTTCATATGGTATATATCCAAATAAGCCTTCTAGACAAAGTCTGCTAGCTTGGTTTTGAACTAAGATTAATATTTTCTCCTCATTGTCTTCCAGCAATATCTCTATCTTGCCTTTATGATCCTTCATACATAAAAAGACCCCAAAGTATTCCCCATACATCTTATAATTTAAGACCTAGAAGGTTCTTCTGAACAGAGGAAAGGATTCCTACTTGACTGGCAGCACTGGGTATTATTTCCCACTCTCTGAATTTTAATGCAACCATGTCCAGGTGGAATGAGAAGGTTCAGTGTTACAAAGTCTGATAATTGACAAGTGTGGATAATGTTTGCTCAATGTGACGAATAAAAAAGAAAAGGGTTTTATTTTATTAAAAAAAAAAAAATAGTGTAACCATAATCACAACAATTATAAGCTTCCCTTGATGCTAACCAAGAGAAGACAGTAACAGAACACATATTTTACATAAATTTCATCACATTTGGGCAAATGTGTAAATTTTCAAAGAAAAACCACTCTAGATTTTATATAAGATAATCTTTGCTTATCCTTGGAAATTCCATTCATTCAAGAATTTCTAAAGTCCTAATATTTACTAAATCTATACATTTTTTTTAAATGAATAGCTGATGAATTGCTGTTATAAAACTTACCTCTCTGCCCTGAATTAAATGTTATCGGCATTTCCGGTTGTTCTTTACTGCTGCTAATGATACTTCAAATCAATAATGAACTCTGCTACCATTTGAAACAAAAAAACCCTCTGGATTAGCAAATGTGAGTATCTATTTAGATGCAGTATATTTAGGAATAGGGGTTTTCCCCACTTAAATGTACTCATTTATGAAAATATTCTTCTGTGTATCACACCAAAACATTGGGGCAGGGTGCAGAGGTAGGTTTGGTGGTGTTCAGCCAGATATATAGAGTAGAAAATCTAAACCAAGCCCTGTAGAATTACAAGCTATGCCAGACAGTTAAAAGCCAAATGCAACCTCATTTCCTTCACAGTTTTCCAAAACTGTTTTCTTGTCAGTTTTTTACACAAACTATTCAATTACTCCTCTTTGCAGTCTACTGTTACATGAAGAGAACTTAAAACATCTAACTTAGACTGCTTTGGAAAACCAAATCTCCACTATTCTGGGTATAATATCCAAGCTAGTATTAAAGTTTGTTTAATCTAATAGAGAAACAGTAGCATATTGTTTGGATAACAAATTCCCTTCTTAGTCACTGCTGACTTTTAAAATCGGGCACATCTAGGTTTTTTTCCTTGAACACCCCCTCTGTTCCTCTGTTTACTCTGGCATTTTTTCTCGCCAGCAGAGCGAGTGGCTGCAGGCTCCAGGCCCACGGCCGGACAGTGCCGGGGGAGCCCAGGGAACCGTCCGGCACTGCCGCCTCTGTGTCCTGGGCACAGCAGGGAAGGGGAGATGGTGGGAACCAGCCATTCTGTGCCCAGCCCCGTAATGGGCTGGGGGTCCTGGGGGGAGGCTGGGCAGGGCACCAGGAGGGGCTGCCACAGTCCCTGAGGGTTTCAGCCCAGCCAAGTTCTGTTCCAACACAAAGGTTTTTTGTCTGTTGTTTCGCTTTTCCCCAGAAGGTATTGCAGGCCTCAGTCATACAGTCCTCTGTGCGGCACCATCCTTGGGATGTTGGTTCCTTGAGGTATGCAGTTCTTTCCCCAGAGCAGCAAAGGAGAGAGGTTTCTTAGGAAAGTTATTTCCTTCACCTATGAATAATTTTAACATTAATGCTTGAAATTAGAAGCTACCAAAAGCTACCACCATCCTCAAATCTCATGTGGGTGCTAGTGAAGTTTGAAACCCTGGTTTGGGTTCCTCCTCCCTTGTTTTCACCCACTAATGAGATCCTGCTTTACCCAGGCGTATCCAGGTCGAGTTGGCCAGGATAATTGCCTGAGCTGGGGTTCTGCAGTTCCTCCTATCCCACCCCTTCCTCTCATCAGGATGCCTGTGGCAGTGGGGACCCCCTGCTGTGTTCAGCAGCTCTAACCCAACAATCCAGGGCAGGCTCTTCCATGGCTGTGACAATGCTTTGAGAGTTCCCTTTGAGTCACTCATCTCTGAGCTCAGGGATTTTGCACAGACTAACTTCCCTTGAGTGACTTCAATGACTCTAGTTATGAAAAGTGAGCAGTGGGGCTCTATCTAAATGTGGGCTTGGACTATCATGAAGCAATACTTTAAGGAGCATTACTTTAATAAATCCTTTTTCTGCCTGCGCTGTTCTTATGGAGACTAAATTTTGTATCCTTCCATGAAAGCATCATTTGTATCTATTAAATAGATCAAAGTCTTTACAAATGCTTTATTTCATTTATTAAGACAGTAGAGTTTATTGCTATAAAATTATGTTTTTATGGCTACCAGACTGTGTGTTCTCATGATGTGCCCTGCTGTGTAGTCAGAGGATTAGGTCAATGTTTCTCCAGACATCTCTCATCACTCCAGGAACTTAGTTAAAATCCTACAGAGTCATAAGATTATGTTCTTCTTTGTATGCTTTTTAATGCTTGATAATTTCTGGGAAGATAATTTTCTGGGACTATCACTATAAAGAATATTATTTGTGAATATAGAATTCTTCAAGTTTCTGGTTTATCTTCATCTTGTAAATTAAAGTTGTATGCTCCTGAAAGCATTATCTGAGGAATGAGATCAGTTTCTCTTTGTTTGGATGCTAAACATCAATATATTATGTATATGCTGGTCAACTCATTTACTCTTGATCAGATTGGGGGGGGGGGGGGGGGAGGGAATTATTTTTCTGGGTTGCATGGCAGTCTGAAAAAAGAGTAAACTTTTGCTGATAATTTTTGATTTAATTAACTGTGATGCTACAGGTACCTGCTATACACCCTACACTGTGTCAGCAGTGATATTTCCAGTGATGATTTTGATTTGTTTGATGCTTTGATATCTTTTAAACCAGTTGGTATTAATGCAGATGTCCCAAGTTCTTCATTTGGATTTCTGTTGTAACTGAAGATTGATTACTTTAACTAGATATTTTCACTGAAGTCTTGCCCAGCGTGCATGCAGAGAGGAGCAACACAAATAATGAGGAGTAGAATACTTTCAAGTAGAAGTAAAGCAATTTTTGCATTAGGAGTTAGACATTATTAATAAAGATGTAATAACTCTAAAAATTAACCTGGAAAATTTATTTTCATGTAAGCATATGGCAAATATCTAACCCCATCTCTTGTCATGTGTGGGGGAAATTTAAAAAAAGAAGTGTTATGAGAAATAGCACATGAGAAGAAAGACACATAAAAATCCAGCATTTGAAATGAGGCACTTTGGAGGCTTTATTGAATTTGGGTCATACGTTGTGATTGCCTTCTCCTAAGTGCTTTTGCTACTTGAATTGATTCAGTACTTTGGAAAAGCCACTTTCCTTTTGATATTAGAATATTGTTAGGCCACCACAAACACTTTAAAGTAAAGTAAGTATCTTCACTGATTTAGCTTGACAACACTCATACATTTTTTTAGGTTTTGTGTGTTCCCTACTTATACATATTGAGCACAAGAATTTTTGGCAAAAAAGTTTTAGAAAAATAGTAATTTTCATGGACTTGTAGAAGATATTCAAGGTGATCAAATTCTGAGCTTGTAAATGTAAATATTCATCCTGAAAACCTGATTTTTAAGGGCTCCAATCAGAGAACAAACATCCTGTGTAATTCATGTATCTAATCAAAGCTAACCAACACAGCCTGAATTTCAAATGTCAAATGTTTGCAGTAGGCAAACAACACACATAATTCTTCATCTGTGCATATTCAAAGAATCTCTGTGTGAATCAAACACAAGTTACAAAAAGAAGTTGTATTTATCAAAGTATTTACTCAGCTCTTGTGAGCAGCACAGACAGCTGTAATACCAAGTTTGTTATGTTTTTTGCAATTGATCAACACTATATTAACAATTTTTTACATATTTTTATTGTTTTCTCATAAAGAATACTGTTGTCATGGACCCAAGTATATGAAAAGGAAAATCTTTCTCCTGGAAAAAATTTTGCCAGTTCTTTATTCATATAATCACACCTTCCAGCCATCTTTTTAAATTATTTTGGTTTTCATCTGATAAATTGAAATTTTTAGGTACTGGTATATTTTTTATGGTTTTAGGGGTTTTTTCCACCTCATTATAGTTTAGCTAACTTAGTTCGCCTGTATTATTTCTGCAGTGGTTTTTACCCATTTATAGTCTAATTTTAATGTCAATCTATATCATTATTACACCACCCCATAAATCTTTCTATTGTTTCTTGTTAAAACACCCCATTGATTTAAAGATCTCGTTACCTACCAAAGTATGTTCTGATTCTCTGACCTCCTCACACTCCTTCATGGTGACTTCAGTTAATTGCAAGATTATCAGATGATAATGTGGTAGCATTAAAATGAATTAGCATGTAATTATTGTCGTTCCCAAGGGAGATAGGGTATGTAAAATAAAGCAGTGTGTGTTATATTATGGAAAGCATGAAGCAGTGTATTTCTCCTGGTGTACTCAGATATCCACAACTCTTGCTTTATACAGTGTGTTCATGGTACAAAATCCTAGAGGAGATCTGGAGACAGCTAATCAACTTCTTATTTTGCATCTTGGGTTATTCTTGTCAATTTCAAAGTCTGATTTTTACAAGTACGTGACAGAGTGATTTTCTATGATCTCATTTGGGTTGTGTCATTCTCATTGGCATTGGTTTACTACAAATATTATCAAGATTAAAAAGTATAGCCCACAATAATGAGTTGCCAGAAATTTGTTTTAGCTAATTAAAATTAATTAATTCAATTTAAATATGATGCAATATTTAAAAAATACTAATGTGTCAATAGTGTTTCAGAACTTGAGCTCTGAATACAAAGCTGTTACCAGCAGCGAAAGTGCTTAGGTTATGGGATATATTATTAATTACCTCTTGCCTCTTAATCTGGAGAATTTAAGTTTTGGGAGTCCCAGTGTCAAGGTGTTCTTATCCAGGGCTATATGAATGGAATTCATTCTGTCTTCAGAGTAATGTATTTACCTCTGTTGCACTGGAGTGTCTGGACACCAAAGGAAACTAAATGGAAAAACAGTTTGTGTTTGGTATTGACTCATTTTCTAAATATGATATTTTGCTGCCCTGACTGTATTCTCAGGAATACTTCTGTCATTCAGTTGGTTGCAACATTTAGGATTTTAAAATGTACATAGATTGGAAAATGACACAATTATAAGGATACATCTAACCCTAGTTACCTTCTTTCTGAGATAAGATCCATAGAATCATAAACAGTAGATTCCATAACAAGGGGCAAAGTATAGAAAGAAAGTGAGAAACAAAAAAGTGTTCACTTGCACTATGCTGTTGTGGAATGATTCCTGGAAAAGCACTAGAGATCCCAAATCCATGGCTTCAGTGTTGACTGTCTGAGTGGGGGATGCTTACTTATGGCAGGACTTAACACAGACACATCTGAGTCACATTTGTTGGAGCATAAAAAGTAGAATGTTTTCAGCACCTAATTTGAAACTGTTACTATCCAGAAAATCTGAGCCCTTAGATTTTTGAAGTACTTTGTGGATATTATAGGAAGATATAAATTCTAAACTGTGAACACCATTGTGTGCTGTTACAGATAATGTATGTGAAATGTAGAGTGCTAAACTGTTAGTGATAATGGAACAATCTTCTATCTGACATGCTTTTAGTTACATTGCAATTGTTTCTTGTTCTGTTAAATCATTTTTTGGAGTTTGTACTAACATATCCAAATGGGAGGTTTCTTTGGGAGGGTTTTATTTGGTGGTTTGGGGTGTTTTTTCCCTGCACAAACTTACACAAATACGGTAGAGCAGAGGGTATAATAAAAATAGCAGAAAACATTCCATTTCATTTCATAAAACAAAATCCACTGAAAATGCCTACATGCTTGAAGAAGTTAAACTTAATCATAATTTCCTTTCTAGCAAAAAAAAAAAATCCCTGACCAACCAACATTTGTTGGCAGGAGACAAAAAAGAGGGAACAATTGTATCTTATCTACATGTGTTGCTTTAATCTTAAACTGAATTATCAGATTGATTAAACTGCTTTAGCAGTGAATGCAGAAACAACTACATGGGTATCTGCATATACCTGTTCAGGATTTAATTGTTCAATATTTATTAAAAAAGCCGCAAAATTATTTTGGAATAATTAAGTATATTAACTTTCTATTATTTTGTTTATGTCTTTCTATAAAAAGATGGATTGATGACTTTTAGAAACTTGGTGTTCCCAGATAACAGATTGTTTCTTCTAGGGTTCATTAGTTCACCTGATGATGACTTTAGCTATTTAGAATCTATGATTTTAAAACAAAAGCCACAACTGTGTTTCTGCTGATGATCTGAGTTTTTTTCCTGCATTTCTTTTCCTGCTTTCTGAAAGAATTTTTTTCTCAGTTCTTCTGCTTTTATGAGATATTTTTTATTTCACAGTGCTTCTCATATTCCTTCTCTTTCCTACCTTGCCTGTATTCATGAATTCTCTTCCTTTTTCTTTTCTTTTGTCTATAATTGTAAACACACACTTGTGAAATATTACTGATTTTACTTTTCACAAAGTGTTTTGTTGATTACTTACAGGGTCCACAGCATAATAGTATGCCTTTACCCTTTCATAACAAATACTGTGCAAGATACACCATTCTACTTTAAAATTTATAGGATTTCTGAATGCCAATGTTTGTCACATATCAGAAGCAATGTTTATAAGGAAAAGATTAAGGGGGGAAAATATAATGTCTTTCCTTGTCTGTATCCAAGAGCAGAGAGAAGTAGAAAGTTTACAGCAGACATGACGGATTTCACTGTGAATTGTAATAGGTGCAGTCACTTCAGTAATTTTATAAAGTTACCATTTGAGCATCATCCATTCCTTCATTGAAAACCGGTTCATGGAATGTTTCACTCCCTCATCCTCTCTGGGCCCTAGGTCATGGCTCTTCCCAGCACTGCCTGGGTAGGTAATAATACTGATCTGATTTTTCCTTACTATTGGTTGCACAGCTGCGTGACATTATGTTCTGCTTGATATTGACTGGATTCTGATATTTAAATTTAAAACTTTTCAGAATGTTTTACAGTATCTGTTTCCTTATGCTTTGTAAATTTTACTGACAGACATCTAGAGGTTTCTCTTTTGATTCCTGTATTCTTGACCTGCTATTCCTGAGAGCATTACAGAGTTTAAAAACTTTGAGATTACCCCTGGAATCTACATTTGTCAGGCATCTTTGCCCTCAAGGATTCTTAAAAAGTTTTCATTTTCTTACGAGTTTTGCTGGGGTTTTTTGTGTCTGGAAGACCAGAAAAGCTTAAAACCTCTATAGAAAAGCTTAAAACCTCTATAGAAAAAAATTTAAAAACCCACAAAATTGTAACAATTTGCATTTCATTTAAATATTTAGTTTGTTTTCTATCTTCAAGTTTAAAGTGTGCCTTGTGCTTTTTGGTGCTCTTGTATGTGTATGTATGTTATAAGCATGCATGTTTGTACACCTTAGACTACTTCATCTGACTTTAAGAAGGCAACTTCCTGGGAGTGTCATGCAATTTTCATAATTATTAGAGCAGTGCAGCTTGGGAGAATGTGTTTTATGAGAAATACAGTCTTTTTGTTTTTATCACAAACAGTGCAGCTGATGCTGAAATAGTGTATGCATGCCAGAGTGATGTATAATTTTTATCAGTCTAAATACATCAAGAGACAGAGTTTGAATGTATGTTAGGAGCAGCACAGATGGGAATTAGCAAACAAGTGTTTAGAGTAATATCAGTGTTTTCTAGGTATAGATTCTTCTATCATCTCAGACTCTCCCTGGTCTGGTTTTGTCTCCCCATAGCATAATGATCAGAACAGTCATGCAGAGTGAAAGGGCTTTGAAACTAGAAAAGAACAGAGTGGTGTGTTCAGAAGTTGCATCTCTAGCCTCCAGATCTGTCACTGAACCCACCTGGGATGAACTAGATACCAAACATTGAAAGCTTTTTTAACTACACAGAACACAATAGTTGTGCCAGTACCGTAAGGAAGCTACGGATCAACTATCAAAGGGCAATATTGAGAAGAGAATCAATGGAAAACGTCCTGCTTGCCAAGTGCTTCTTCCTAGCAAACAAGATTGCTTTGATGACAGAGCTGTTTATGTTGCCACTTTAAAAAACAGTATGTGATTTGCTTTTATGTCTTTGTCAGACATTTAGATGCCCAAAATTAAATGTGAGCTGAGACATCACTGCTATTCTGAGACCATTTGGGTCTGGCAATAAATAAGTTTGCCAGTGAATTCTAAAAGTCTGACAGAGGGAGAAAAGGGCATTTTTTGTTAGGTCAAATTCACATGCATGTCTATGTACAGCATTCAGCTGTTATAGTGGTGATAAAAGAAGCCTGGATGATGTTTTCCCATGTTCACTTTTTTCTTCACCTTCTTGCCTTGTCATAGAAAAACACACCTATCTTAATGTAGATTATAATTTTAAAATCTTACAATAAAATATTATTCAAGCATATGGAAGGTGTGTGTGCTGTCAGGACATTCCACGAGGAACAGAGCTGTCCAGTCTAACAGAATTGATAATGTTCTAAAAATATTCAGTACATCCTTCAGGGTTCACAAGAAAGGTCACCATTGCTATAAATTTGTTTTAAGTACATGTACAAGGAACATAATTCTTGACTAAACATTTTGGCACAAACTTGAAAACAGCTATCTAATTCCAGGAGCATCTAATTATTTTGGGTCAAAACTCTTAAGCAAGTGAGTGAGTAAATATTTCATATGCTTAGTATTAGGTGAATATAACATTATGGAGCCATATAGGACTTTTTGACACAGTGTGTGCAGAGACCATCTGTTAAATTCCCAGCTGGATAGTTGCATGAGCTCTTATCCAGTTTACACACCAAATCTTCAGTGACTTTGCAGACACAGTAGTGCACGTTTTTTGTGTCAGTTGAGACTTGTTTAAATCGATCCACTGATTGTAACTTGCAGTTACCTAGCAGGGCTGGGGTGTGAAGAAGCAGATACTGTTATAGATTCATTATATCTGCAGTAAGAGGCATATGAAGGCCATGCAATGTGTGCTTTCTTCTCTGAGGGATTATTTCCAATGCAGTCTACTTTCCCAGTGTTGTATTCTGTTAGTTTAAAATGCCACATACAAAGTAGATTTATACTATAAAAGGGGAAAAAGGTGAGAACTTAATGACAAAAACACTGAGATGGAAATCCATTTTTGATCAAAGAAGCACAAAAAGAAATCAACTAAATATCCAATGCAGGCAAGCAGTTATCTCAAGTTCAAAAAATTTGTAGTTAATATACCTCCAGGCAGTAGCCCACTTACAGATTTTGAAGATTGGCAGGCCCAAATGCTGATGTTCATAATAGTAACTACCAGAGAGAAAGTCAGAATTCTGTAACAGGCACTGAATAGGAAAAAAAAAACCTTGAAAGCAGATAGAAGAAAGAGAAAATTGCTTTACAGTTTCAAAGGCTGCATTCTACACTACAAAAATAAAATAATTTTTAACATTGGTACCTGTATTGTGCTGCTGCAATATAAAATTTCAATGACAGAATGATTAAAAGAAGATATCTGTTTCAGATAGAAACACCAAAGTGTTACTCTTTCTTTTCCTTGATTTTAATCTATTAATTGGTTAAACATGCTGCCCAGCACTCTGGTTATTTTATGACCTGTTTCATCTAAGGAGAAAGTGGGGAAAAAGAGAGAAAGATCAGAAAATTCTTTTCAGGGCCAGGACTGAAATTACCTTGTACTCAAAATCAGATAAAGGGTTCAGCCTTCTGGTTATGGCACCTCTTGGCAGTATCCTTTCTTAACACTCACTTTGCAGCAGTAGCTCCCTTTTTTTCTGTTCACAACAAGCTTAGCAGGAATCTTGTCAGATCTTTAGTTCCTTGAGGATGCCCAGGTAGCAGATTAGGCCAAGGTGACCTTTTTCATTTGTGCTTCCCTAGAAATTATCATTCTATTTTTATTATTTTCTGCCTTCTTCCCTAGATATACTAACAGTAAGATCTTTTTCTAGTTTTTTAAATCCTGTTATATTATGTTAGACTACTACCAGCCATCCAATGCTGGTTTAAATTCACTGGAGGCTTACATAAGTAAAGAATGATTTACATGTTCATTAGGTGACATTTGACATCATGTTTTGCTAGCATCAAATGAGTTTCCTAAAGTTTGTGTCTCCTAACAGGGTGGTGACCAGCCCACTTATCTTACTGGTTTGCCTAGCTGAGCGTTCCTGCCTCGTGTGCCATCCTCTAAGCAGCAGGATGGGGATAACTGTGCAGCTGGGACCTTTGATTCAGTCTTGGTTCTGAACTGCACTTTAATTAGGTTCAGTCAAGTAAACCCTGGAATAAAACACCTTATACTAGTGCACTATTAGTCAATAGTACCTACCTTGAAAATCTCTGGTTAATTTTTTCTCTGAAATTAGAGAATCTGTTTTATCTAGTGTTTTGATTGCAAGCTGGAGATTACTTGGAACTAGGAATTTTTTGTAAGTTTTCCTGATTTTGTAAGCTTTCTTGATTTTTCAACTCCATCCTGGCATTTTACAGCTAAAGCTTCTTAAATTTTAGCTGTTCTTACATCTTTGTCTCCCCTTTGGATGCTTGTTGAGTTTTTAAAAAGGTACATAAAAATGTTTTCTATAAAACTCATTTCATTCTGATTTTTTTTCCCTGGGCCAAATACAGAGATATGAAAGGATTTTTAATGAGATTATAAATACTTCCCATAATCTGTACACTTTCAAAATGCCTGGATCTACTTTGAACCTTACATAATGACAACATTTACTTTTTTTATTTCCTTCTTTTTATTCCTTTCATCTGGTACAAGGATTGCATTTTATACTTCTGCTATTATACAAAAAGGATGCGAAGAAGATGCAAACAAGTAAAACTTTAATAAAAAATATCTCTACCAGGTTGTTTTTTCATAGTCTGTATCAGATCTCAAACAGTATTTTTTAATTCTTCTAGGCTTGCATGTGGATAAAACTGACTCTTTCTTTGTCTGTATACCTAGAAAAGACAGGGCTCAGTCCCCTGAGGCAAATCCAGGTTGCAGATGATTGCTTATATTCCAGTTCTCAATTTTTTTAAGTTTGCTTTTCTCATTACAGTCACCTAGCACTTTCCTTATTCCAATCAGTAGTCAGGTTTAAAACCATCAGATTCCATGATGTTTGTGCTGGGTTTAGCATCCATTGTCAGGGAAAAGCTGATAATAGATTTAGTACTGAACCCACTGCCATAATGGGTGTTTTTCAGCAAATGCTTAATGCTTCCTGAGGTATCTGCTTCATTGGGAGTTAATGACAACAACTATTGCCATTTATGTAAGTCATGCTCAGTTATCAAAATAAAAATATCCATGAGGAAGGATATGCATGTGAGATATTAGAGGACTATGGAAAGATTTATAACCATGAAAGACTGATAGGTGTGTTGTCCATCAAAATACAAGTGGGTTGGATTCATTCCTAGAAGCATTTTCTGCTGATAGGCTGCATTTCTTTCCTAAATAAAAAATTCTGAAGCCCGTAGATCTTCTGATCACTTAAATTCTGTCAAGCATTTGACTAGTTGAGAAATTACTTCTCTCTCTCTATTAAATAACCCTCTGAAGAACCACTATCACCCTCAGCTCTGTGAGAAATATTATTGGTGTCATTATTGCATGCATCATCTGCATGGAGATATGAAAACCACAACAAAAAGATTTTTCTGTCTTTTAGTGGTGTTTGTCCTAGTAACACAGAAGGGAATTGCAATAGCAAGGCATGAGTTCCTAACTGAAAACCGAATTGCTAAAGGAATTCCCTGGCCATATGTACTTGATTGCCATGAAATTTAAATGAAATTAAAATGCCTGATGAGAAGCTCTTAGGAGAAGAGACTTGAACAAAGTGTCTCATGAGATAGAGACCAAAACTATTTGGGTCACTAGTTTCTGCTAGGAATGCCAAAATCCATTCTATAAGGGACATATAGCCTGGCTTGTGACTCCTTCAGGAAGTGGCCAGGCAAGGAACGTTAGAAACATTTGACATCTGATGAACGAGTCCCAGACTAGGAGAGTAGTGAACTCAGGGACAAAAAAAAATCACCCAGGACCAGAAGTGTCCTCTTCTGAAAGCCTTTTGATAAAATACATTACAACGCAATAAATATATTTGTAGTTTCCTTTTTTTCCAAAACTATGGTATAAAACAGAAGAACACATTTTCGTTTCAACAGTTGAATAAAATTGGTTTCAGAAACCTAGGAGATCTTAAATCACTGCCAAAGGTTGCTTTTTGAAAAATTCAAAGAAAATTTTCTTTGTGAAGAGTAATATTGAGAGGTTTGTTCAGGACCAAGCTTTCAGATCTTTACCTCAACTGTTGCTAAGAGTTATAGATGAGCTCTGTCACTCTCAACAGAAAGGATTTTATTTTTCTGCTAGGATTTAAATACCTCACCAACAGATCTAGAAAGAAGTAAACACTTATACAGCCCTATTATCTGAGCCATCAAAAATAACTGTGTTTCTGCAAACCTCATCAAAGAGGTTTCTACTTGTTCAACACTGCCCTTTTTTTACTTCTCTTATCAGTAAGTCCTGAGAAGTGAAAACTATGTTGCAAGTATGTAATACATAATAAAACCGTAATTTTAGCAGGAAAAACATTGATGTTGAATACAAATAAGTTAGGCAAATCATTCACTTTAAACATATTTAATCTAATTAAAACAATTGCAGATAGAATCTGTGGCAGCTTGATGCTGCTTTTTTCTCTTCCATTTTTTTAAAAGAGGAAAGACTGATCAATGATTTTTGCTTCTAGTTAATTTCTGGTTTGCCAAGGTATTCTGCCTTTTATTCCTGGTATGTGTTCATCATTAATATGCTCAGTGGAATGTTACAAAAAATAGTAATATGTCTGCTTCTGTAGCACCTGTCACTTGGAATTCTATAATATAAATTCTACAGATTTTGGTAGAAACTAAACAGAATAAAAATTTGCAAATACACCAGGATCTTTAATACTTTGTATGTTTTTTTAGTTTTTCATTGTTACCAAAATGTCTTTCAGTATTTTAACAGAGAAGAAACTTTCTGAAAAAAAAGTCAGTTGAAGGTTGAAATTGAAGTATTTCCCTGGAATGTAGCCCCTCATAACAAAATACATTAGGCCCTCATTCACCAAATAGTCTTGATTTTTACCATCCATACTAATTCTAAATATCTCTAAAATTCAAGCTTCTTTTCATTTTATCAGGATGGCTATGATTTAATTCAGTCTTGACCACTGTAGTTCCTAAATCATAAAGTAATCAATTGTGCCTCCGCCAAAACGAACTGAGAAAAGTTTGCCATTTTATGAGCTCACTATATGTTCAAGACATCTCATTTAGAGCACTTAGGAATCTCTTCTCTAATGAAATTTAGCATTTGAAGCCTGGACTGGTTGTTAATGGTCCAAAAATAGACCAGTCCCTTCTGGAGTATATTTGCCTACAAAATGCTATCTATTGAAGTTTTCTTGAAGCAACTGCTTGTCTTTGTCTATCAAGAATATCAGATGTCAGTTTGTGACGATTAATTATAAGAAAGTTTGCAGTTAGTGTTAACCCTGTAAATTAACTGTCAATGTATACATTCTAAACCTGTGTCAAATAAGCCTTAATAAGATATATGCAAATTCTCAGAATGCAAATCTAAAACTGTCAGATTGCTGATGTTATTTCAAACCTTCTTCCTTTTCTTTCATAATTTTGAGTCAAGGGGAAACAGGTCTTTGCAAATTGAGGCAGTCTCAAGGGGCATATGGGGGGATAAAACACAGCTGGCATTTACATGGCACCACAGTGAAGCATCTTTTCTGTGCCAGTGTATTACATAAGTGATGTCTAAAAATAATGAAGGTGACATTAAAGGGGAAACCATGTCCTGTAGGCTTATGACATAAAGATAATATTGCAGAAAGAGGATAGGGACTGCTTATACCCAAATGTGGTAAACCGAGTAGGATTCCAAAAAATGCTGTTTGTTATGAAATTCCTAAGGTGCAAAGCTTGCATAGCACTGAGGCAACTTTTATGGTAAAACAATTTAGAATTTTTTATTGAATATAAGCATCTTATGCTTCAACTCAGCCAGAGAAGCACTCATTTTTTCCCTCCATGAACTGCTGAGATTTTAAATGTAACTGGTAAGTTACATTTAGATTTTAAACCAACTGGTAAGTTGGTTTAAGCCACAGAATTCTGTCAGTTTTCAAAAAGCTGCAGTAATTGCAGGGTACAGCTAAAATAGTATAGAGGCTATACCTCTGTCTCTCTGAAAACTTGAGATGAAGAATCAGTGTTCCCTTGTGGCAGCGTGTTTTGTAGAGTGTTTTAGGGAAAGGTGGGACAATATTGAAATCTTCGTTTTCCTGACTTACCCAGTCAAAGTCATATATATCTGAGATGCTTTGTGTCTAAACTGAGAGGGTGAACCATAAAGTTACTCTCAAAGCAACATATGCTGATTACATACACTATAAACCCCTGGGTTTAATTTCTAGAAGCCAGGCATCCTGACTGAAGCTTTGCTGAATGTCTGCATATGAAGTTGCCCCTGCCATGATTTACAAACAAGAATGCTTTGTTTTAAGGGTACCATGCATTGGACCTTACTTGGACATTCAAGTCTGGAAGAGATATATGAGGTAGCAGAAATCTCACAGTTCCCTGTTTCTTCCCTATTTCCTATTTCACAGACATTTTACATACTGCTACATACTACTTTTTCATACATAAATGAAAGCAAATAAAACAAAGGCCCCTGCCTGTAACTGGCTACTTAAAGGAATGCAGATCATTCTCAGAAAACTATGTAAAACTGAATGGTTTTGGAGCAGGTTTCCAAATATAAAACTGGAGTGGAAGGAAAGATTGTACAGTAATACATAGCCTCAGAGTCAGCCCTAAACTGTGTGAATTGGAACCAAAATGGTGATTTCACAGTTCAATTATTGGCAAATATAATATATCTAAAAAATGTCCCAAATAATCATTATCTGGCACAAAACCTTGACCAGGGTATCTGTAGACTAGTTCTCCATCAGTACAATGTTTTTATCATCATCCATGTCTGTAAATTCTTGTTTTCAAGGGCTTTTTCAGTTAGTAGAGCATCCCAGACTGGCAAATGTCTTCTTGTATTATTGCTACATAATATTATTTAATCTTTTGAAATCTTACTGACATGGAGAAAAATTCTTATTCTTGTCCTGGTACCTACCTAGCATCTATCTTTTAAACAATAATACCAATATATGGTTGAGAGTGCTGCATGGATACCAGATTTACCAAGCTACTTAATAACAGTAGTGAAGAAAAGAACCAGACTGAACAGACGGCAACTTTCTCTGAAAACCTTGTTAAACTTTCCATGATTAAACTCTCTCCACTGTAAACTTCCTGTAAGGTCAGGTTTTGAAGAATAAGGAGCTGTTTCATTACTAAAATTTCCAGTAAAAAGTTAAACGTCAGAAAACTGACAGCAGTTTTTCTTGAAAACTGTAAGAATGTTTCTCATAATGGTACTTCAGTCTAACTTAAAATAATAATAATAATAATAAATTAAAATCTACCCTTTGAGACTTAAATTTGGATTTCAAGTTTCTTGAACAGCTCAGGTTTACTGGTATACCTAGAATATTCAAGACAACCTACTTTAATTTGAACCCTTCTAGTTCCATCTTTTCAGTGGCCATTAGTGGAATTTTTATGTGTTATTCAAGTGTTGGAGCTTGAAAACTTCTATTTTAAATTAACACATTTCATAAAATTAAATTATGCAAAGCTCAAGGTTCAATTATTTGTGTAGTCTATTGGTTTGTGAAAACTAAAAGTGGGACCTGCAAGTCATTGGATTTAATCTTCACTATAGAGGCATTCAATTGTTTTGAATATAAAAAGCAGGACAGTCAGCTTATTGTATATACTGGTATGAAAAGAGAGGGGAAAATGTATGCTCACTAAAGGTTTAATTCTCTTTTACTTGAAATATAGGTCAGATTTGACCCTATACTCTTCTGATATATATTTCATGTTGAGATAAATTTTTTTCATAGTTCTACTTAAAAAAACAATTTTGGAGAAAAGATGAGTGGTTATGAATGCCAATTACATGCCAATTAACATTTTCGTCTCCAGATCAATCCACCTTTGAAGGTTCTTGGTATTCCTTGTCTTTTTAAAAGCTTTAGTTTGCTTGTAAGAATGTGCAGTTGGATTCTTCAATAAACATGTATTTGCATGTATAAATATTCCTAATTCCTGCTTTCAACAAGCACTTAACTTCCTTTTGTGTAAATATTACCATTTATTTTGCATGCAGTTGCACATTTTTTGAATACTTTTAAAATATAGTTTCTATTTAAAACTGTCCACTGGAAGGAAAATTCCATGTTATGTTTCAGAATGTTGGTGAGTTAAAATCCTGAAATGTTCTATATTTATAAAAATATAATAATTGCTTTTCTCTTTTAAAATCATATTTGCTGACATTTATATATGCTGCTAATGTATCTCTTAACATTGCAGTTTCTGATATATTTGAAATCTACGAGAATGAATCTCTGTGACTTTTAAAATACCATCAAGCCAATTCTATTCTTCTCTTAAAAGGCTTTTCAAAATATGAATGTTCCAATATTTGATTGGAAACATCTGGACTTTCCACATAGATTTAAAAATTAGCCAATCCCATCTTTTATCCCAGTCCTAACTGTATATTTTTTGTCTCCTTTTTCTTTGTTTACAGTGCTCATCAGACTGCTGAAATTGCCCAGTTTCATTGAGGTTTAGACTTTACAAAGAGAAAAGTACCAAAATATGCAAAGAAAAGCATGGCAGATACAGGACTACAGGGTTTGAAAAAGCCAATGATTTGAGGAATCTTCACCTGCACAAGAGCAGGAGTGTGGTTAAAGAAAATGGTATTCTGTCCTGTGCAAAACACAATCAAGGAAACTTTGGAATATTCATCTGCCTTTCATATGTTGCACAGAACTGGTATATCTTCCTTCAAACATCTCTTAAATGGTTTGTGCAAAGAAGTTTAGGTGTCTGTTGACTAAATAATCATCTGGGAATCCTACGTAGCATCTCAACACAGTTGCAATTGTGGTACATATGGATACATTTACAGACTAATCCCACTCTTGAATTTTTTTGTTTCTGGGATAAAAAGCAGGTAAAATCACAGCTTTTTATCTGCTATTTCTGATTATACACAACCATACAAGAGGAGCACACAGGAAAATTCAAATTCTTAACACTGAACAGTATGGAATGATTCTTTTATATAGGTGTAAATCCTAACTCTGAAAGACAGAAATATTGTATGTGCTATTCTTAAACAACAACCTAATTTAACTGCAGCTGCAATTGAACTGCAGTTGCATTTTAAACGCAACTACATTTTTAACATTCTTTTGAAAATCCTAAGCCAACTCAAAGCCACTTGAGCTGATGAACTTTTTATACATGGATTTGCACTTCGCAAGCCCTAAGAATCCTTGCAAGGACAATGTTTAAAGAGTAATTAAGTGCCACTCGCCACTTGTGGATCTCTGCACCATTATGCACACTCTTTGACACACAGTAAAACTTTTTTCACATCAAATTTAAATTGTAAGCAGTTGTGCTCTCTGTCTTACACATGATAGGATATGGTACCCAGAACAGTACACGGGCTGCTGCACATCTCACTGTTCTGCTGTTGTTGCAAACTATTGCTCTTGGGAACAATATGAACAATTTCATATCGTTACATGGCATTCTTTGTTCTAAACAAGTACTGCATTTCCATTGTCCAGGAACTGACACCTGTTGAAAGGTTTAATTTACTGGCACTGGAACATCAGTTTTTACTGTTGCTGCCAACCTTAGTTTGGAAACATGCAAGAAATATCCACCATGAAACATGTCAAAACAAAGTTTCTCACAAGATGGTTTGTCCAAAAACATGCTAGAAGAATGGAAGTCTTTTTCAGTTCAGTCCTGTGTGCTGTGCAATACTAGTTTATATATAGCATTAATTCAGAATATGCTATCCATCTGTTTCCTGTAATTGTTCTAGGATGCTTGGTTTTGGAAAAGTGCCAACTGTTGCAGCAGCTTGATAACATATGAACATAAGTGTATTCCCAGACTGAAGGTACTTCAGGTACTTGATTGTGATCAAATAACTTTTAATTTGTCAAGTAATCAGTGGCAGAGACAGAAATAAAATGAGGGATTCTGTGATTCTAACACCCTACTGCAACTTCTGAAATGCATTCTTGAAAATGAAACCTTACTGGCAGGATATTTTCTTGTATAAGTTCATAAAGTAAATTGCTTCACCATCTTTAAAAACACACAGTTTATATGTCAGGTATTTGCTGCTCATCTTTCCACAGATCACTAAGATGTGAATTGAAAGAAGTCCTCCTTTCCTTAACTTTGCTTTTCTTTTCTCTATCCCAACTCCCCTTCTTTGATGATTAACTTTTGAGATTGTCTCTGGAGGGATCATGTGGAATGTAGTTTTTGTAAAGTTCCTAGAAAATTAATGAAAGCATTCTGCAATCTGCAGAACTCTAGACATACTTTGAAACGTTTTTATAACTTGTTTTTCTTTTGAATACTCATGACTTTGATTGTTGGCACTGACATGAAGAAATAGACTTTATAGGTCTCTAGATCCCATGTCTCTAAATTGCGCTTTCTGAAAAACTGGCAATTTCTGTACACAACACAAAGATTGAATGCAAGGCTGTAATTCAGCTTTGGTTTTCTGCTGATGATATAAACCACAAAATCTTGTTGGTTTATGAACAGCAGCAACGACAATACAGAGACACTATATTATTGCCTGTGTATTCAATTAGATATAAAGAGGCATTGCCCACAATCCAAAATAATATGCATTTGCAATTTCCAATTTAATTACAAACAGATAAATGGAGACTACTTAAAGTGTAATAAATGAATGAAAATGGCTGACTAGTCTGTGACATGCTGCCTAAAACGTGGCTAATTTAGACCAAAAAAAAAAAAATCAATTTATATTTAATAAATTTCTGTTGGCACCTTTTTTCCTTCTGTTCTGTCTTCAGCTAGAAGAGACATTTCCAGACCAGGGACTCCATTATAACAGACTAGCACTGTATATGGCTGGTGCTGAGGTATCCTTCCCCTAAATGTCTTTGAGACAATTGGTGACATCACAGCAGCACTAGCTAAATTTAGAGCCATCTCTGTAAGTGCATGTGATATAATATAGCACCTCCTTGGGAATACTCTTTTCCAAGTCCTTCATGTTCCTGCACAGATTTCTGAACCAGTAGGTAGGAAATAAGTGACATTTGCCAAATACAAACAAACTTTTAACCAAGTTTTCTTTTATACATCCTGGCAGCAGTGAGGAGGAAAAAAAACACCTTTTTTTGATTGAATCTTATTATCTTCTACTTAGGTGACAAGTCTGCAACGGGCTTAGCAGAGTGGCCCTAGCAGAAAATCATCTTGTAGAAGAATTTCAGTGGAAAAATGGTTTTTATGTGATTAGTGCGTCTTATCCATTAATTCTCTCAGTATGTGACTGTTACTATAGTCCCTATTTGGGTGTGAAAGTCTCTTCTTTCATCATTATTTGCTTGACAACACAGTAAAAAAAGCCTTTAAATATTCTTTCATAAAATGCCATTTATATTTTATATGCTACAGTGCTCATTTGCCACTAGTGCCTATCATATTAACTACTAAACAAGCAACGAAATTTGTCTGGGAACCTTTAACCAGCCAGAATATATGCTGAAGGAACTGAGCACCTCAGTCACCAGAACACAGGTTCAGCACATGCTCGATTACTAATGCCAGGAGGTTATCTGGTTGTATTGAACCCCACCGCTACTCAAATCATTACATGGAAATAATGCATTTATTTATAAGATGTAGAATATACCATAAGCTAAGAAAAATTTATGAAAGCTAATTGAAGAAATAAATAAAAACAAACACACAAAACAAACCATGCTGTTACCACTTAAGTATACGTCTGTAGTGCTCTCTTTACTCCTTTTGTCAAGCTGACTTTTCTGCAGAATCCAGACACATGATCCCATATTCTGTGTTTTTTCCTGCCCACATTGCGTGCTTTAGAGAAGGGCATCTTCTGTAGAAACCCTTTCACTTTTATAACTAACGATCTTCTGGGACTCCTCCAGGAAGTCTGAATTTCTTCCCTCTAAAGTTATTCATTTCTTTATTATTCAGCTAGTAGTCTGGAAACTTAAATAAACATTCTCTTCACTGCTGGGTGCTGCAAACCACATTTTGCTACACAAGTTGTCATGTCATGAATCTGACCATTTATAACTTTCCTCAAAGGGCAGGAGTACTCTCCCTGCATGCCCTGATGAGTCATGATAAAGTGTCTCTCTCAGTTTGACATTTGATATCAACTGTTACATTAACAGACACAGTTGAAAGGAATATCTAAATGGAATAATGCATATAGTTCACTCTTCACTGAAAGTAGACATGACAGTAATCAACAACTTCTGAGTCAGCCACAAGCTTTAAGTGCTTTGCCCTCAGAGACCTTTCTTCTGGGCATTGTAACACCTATAAGCCACAGCCATGAAGAAGGCGGTGTGTGAGAAGCTATAAACATCAGCAAAGAAGGATAGCAATCTAAATAGAAATTATTATCTTGGATGCTGACAGGAAGATGTGCTCAATGGAACAGGGCTATAGCTCTTCAGGATAGGAAGTGTTATAGTTAATAAAAGCTACTGAGAGTGTTTGATGTCTCAGAATCTAAGAGATTTAGGGATTACAGTGAGGTGCTTTGGTTTGATAGCTTTTTGGGATTTTGCAGAAAGTGAGGAACAGCAAAGTAGACAGCTATCAAGGTAGAAAGTCTGAAAGTGAAATTTAAAAAACTAGTGATGGAGGTAAGCATGTTATAATGAGGGCAGGAAGGTAAGCAGAGAAAGGGAGGTAGTGGAAGTATGGTAAGAGAGCTGACGTGGTCAGAGTGGCAAAACATTAAAACGATCTTCATACTACATGAATGGGACAAGATTGTATTTTTCAAGAGTCCAGGGAAAAGGATAATGCTGTAATTGAGATGAAAAGTGTTGAATGTCTGAATGGAAGTATTGCCTGTTTAAATTGAAAGGCCATACCTTAAAAATGTTATGCAGAAAACATAGCCTAGCTATTCCGCTGACAGACAATATTGTGCAGTTATAATTGAAAAGACAGGGAGTGGGGAAGGGAAGTGAGTTTGAGTGGCAGAGAAAAGTACAGAGGGTTTGAAAGTTTTTTGTTTATGCACAAGGATACAGCCCAGTGAAGGTGGGGAAAGATGTGTGTAGTTGTTAACAGCACCACATAACAGGGGAAAGCACTGTGCTTGAAGAAGGCTCTTCTTTTCCAGGCTGCCTCTCCTTCATTAAATTTACATGTGAGAAGAACAGGTGCATTAAAATGAGCTTTTTAGCATTATATAAACTAATTATGTGGGCAGGTTTGTAGACCAACCAAAAATATTACATGAAAAAGGTAACAGATAAATAGGAATGTATCTATGTAGGAGAGAGAGGGGTACATGTCCTCTGTAAACTGTAAGGTGAATATGTTCCCTGGGGTAAAAAAGCTGCTTCATTCTTCCTGAGATTTCAGGTAATAATCATGTAACATTAATTTAAGGTCATACTTGCCAAAAAACCAAAAATTTATTAGATTGGAAAAGATTTTCCTCTCTTTTCTTTTTCTGTAATGGTTGCGTTATTTTACTGTATTTGGAACATCAGTCTCTACCTAGAAAGCTGTGAAATACTTTCTGCTTCTGTTAATGTCATTCTGAAGAAATTAGAACCAGAATTTGAGACGAGGATGCTTAGAATACTGTGGTTGTAATTTAAAAATTAAGTCATTAAAGTCACATTTTCCCCAACATTCCCCATCAAATGTAACTTGCTGGAAGTGACTCTTGAATTAAATTACTCAAAAGAATTTTAAAAATTGAGAAAACATTATCTGATTAAGAGTGAACTACGTCACTGTCTTACAAAAAGCTGCAACACACAAGAGACATAGCTTACAGAGAAAGAAGGGTTAGGGCCACAGCGCCTAAAATCTGAGAGAAATAGCATGCCTCATTTTTATTTGAAAACTTTTAAATAGACTTTCTCATGGCACTTACACTAATTTTACTAAATGCGGAGTTTGGTAGCATTATCTTGATGATCTTTGCACAAATGGATGAATTCATATAATTGTGAGTCCAACAAAATTTTCCCAATGTATTTCAATCAGTGTTAGCTCTCTATCTCATATTAGTGGTTACACCAATTCATAGCTAATTAATAACATTTCCACAATGTATAGAGAATCAAAAAATAGTTTTGTTGGTTTGGTTTGTTGTTTGCTCAGACTGTTTTTTTTAGTGTGGAACCTTTAGAAAATACTGGACTTATTTGAAACAGCTTTCATTATTTCTTTTTAAGAAATCTGTAGTTTTGGCACTGATCTCTTTAGTATTTAACAAGACAGCTTATTTACAGGGCCTGTAAATTAGAGATTTTGGAAATGTCAAAATACACTTGCAAATGAGCCCAGATTGGTTCCTGCTAGAAATTATGAGAATAATCAAGAAACACTCAGATTTAACTTTTTTTGTAAGAAAATGATCTGAATTAGTTCTCAGAAAAAGCTGTGGTTTCCTGGTGCAGCACTCACTTGTAAGGTAAATCCTACCTTTGCAGAATTTGCAAGTGCTTAGCTTACCTTTTTATGTAAAGGCATTTTGGTGAGCATGCCGTTTCCCTTGAGATTCCTCTAAGCACTCAAGGGGCAACTGCTCAATCTTCTCTTCCATCAAGAGCCAGTCATAGAAGAGTGTTTTAGACATAAACACAAATAACAGAAAGAACAATATTAACTCTCAATGGGTATTATTGAACTGCAATTCCTTCCAAGGCTCATACAAAGTCATATGTTATAGGAGCCAGTTCAAGAAGTTTGGTCATAAGAATTCTGACTTGAAATGATGAAATGGTGAAATGACAGGCTTTATAATCTAAAAGGATTTTCTTTTTGTATTGTAGGGATACAGCATTTTAGCCATTTCCTTCCTTTTATCCCACATCAGGAAATCTCAGTGCTATTAGAAAACTGAAAAACATTATGCAAGGGTTTGGAAAATGTATGAAAAACAGGGAAGGAAAAAACCTGATATTATACCAAAGCTATCATAGCATCAGCTAGGCAAGGTACTTTTGATCAAGTCTGGACTTAAAGTAAATGCTTTCATAATCTGAACCATGAGATAGCTTTTTGGAAGAGTGAATAAAAAGCTTCTAAAACACAGATTAGTAGAACCTAGTCATCATCCCCTTAAGTATGTGGTAGACCTTTCTAACTAGATGTATAAGATATATTTCTTGTATTAAATGTCACAGTAGCTAAACAAGCTAATGCAACTGAATAACAGAGAATAAAAGTAAATGCCAGGGGATCCTGTAAAACTGCTATTTATTTTTTTCCCAGGGCTTCTGTAATGTCATAATTAAAGTAAAAGTAAAAGTAAACTAGAGAAGTTAGTTGATAAAAACCCTACAGAAAATAAGAGCTCTGACAATATTCTTTAGTGTGTATGAATTATATTCAACACACTATTGTCCTTTAGCCTAAAATAACTTGAAATAACCTATCATTAAAATCTTGAAAACTACCACAGAATTTTGGTTCTATTTTTCCTCCTAAAAATCTAATATTTTATATTAATTGTACAGATTATATTGTTACACATTGGCATTTACATGAATGTTCTGTATCAGGTGACTGTGGCTAAAAAACACCTGCAGTGAACATTTTATAGGTTGTTTATAGGGTAATCTTCACAATAGAGTCCTAAAACAATTGTTAGATTAATATTTGCAAGAAATAGCATTTTAAAAAGTGGCTTTCTTCTTCTACTCATTCTGTAAATATTAATTGATGAAGACATATATTTATGATGAATGCTGTTGAGTCTGGTTGACTGTTTCCTCACTATAGAAGAGTTTTCTTATCGTTGGATATGCCATACTAACAAGTTGCCACAGTTGAACAGAAATTCTCTTCAAAAGCAACCTAATTTGGCTTATATATGTATTTATATATTTCAAGATTTGATCTTATAGAAGTAGCAGTTGTTGGAAACATCTTTTGCCTTGAATTTTGATTAAATTTTTTACTCCATGTATTTCAGTTGTCTGCAGTTAATTAACAGCTGACCGAACGACCACTAAATCCACTGGATTGATATTTAGAATCCGTCTGTTTCAGTGCTATCAGAAATCTTGAATCTTTGTCTAACATCAAGAAGATGGTGTACGTACTGCATCCTCAAATTGCTGAGTGCAAGACACAGCTTTGTGGAACAGACATGCAATGTCAGATATATCTGCAACGAGCATAACTATGAAAGGAAGAAATTGGGCAAAGTGCTATTCTAGGGGTTAATGTTTTTCATTTTAGGAGACCTAAAGGTTTTTCTTTTTTTGTGAGAAATATGATGGATCATAGAAATAACAGTTATTCCTCCTACACTGGCATAAGATTTAAATGCTTTCCCATGTGTTATATTCCTACGCAATTTTTCATTGATCAGTTTTCTTTCAAATATTTGAAATGTTAGCAATTGTTTTAATAAATCTGTTTTGAATTGTTTATTTAGGGTTTGACGCAGTGTCATTATATCACTGATGTTATATGAAGTGTTCGCTGCAAAAGGATGGAAAGATGTTTTTCTGTCAAAGATTTTAAGGTATTGAAGGTAATTAGCTGACAACACTATGATATACTGTAATGGAAACTCAGTTGCCCTTTCTGAGGCAGATCTATTTTAAAGTTCATGCTGAACTAATGTTTCTATTTGTCTTTGTGGCCATTACTCACCGCATTGGCATTAGCAAATATGCTGTAGATCTGCCAGTCATTGCTCCAATAGTAAAAAACTAAAAAATTACTAACAATCTGCAGATCAGCGAAAGGATAATTATTATCCACAAAACATCCAGTAGTAAACTTCCTTCTTCTTAAAGAATTGCATGCATAATTAAAATGCAATTAAAAAGGTAAAATTGTTATAAAGATTTTCATTTACCCAATGCTAAAAAAAGAAAAAGAGCATTTCAAGGCTGCTTGGACAAAGGACTTATTTCATCACTGCTTTAATTTTCACTGGCAAGTGTTAACCAGAAATCAGTATTTTCACTGCAGCTTCCAAAGGTATTAAACAAACAGCAATTGAATTGCTACTTCCTAGTTTGCTGCAAGGACTCCAGCAATACAAATCAAAATCTGTTGGGCCAGAAATATAATACATCATCAGAGCATTTCTAAAATCATTTGAGAGGACTGATCCAGATAATGGTGGGATAAAATAAGGAATTTCTTTTTGTACAAGCTCTATATGAAACGCATATGGTTCAATATTTTGAATCCGCAAGTTACTTAAGCACGTGAATAACTTCAGCTACAGTCATATGTATTTAATAAATTAATATGCTTCCTTCAACTGGTTTATGTAGCTGACCACCTCCTATGGAATAAAAATTTTAAAGGAAGTTGTAATGTCCTGGAAATACACAACCTTCTCTTATACTTATGGAAATTCATATTGATTTATGAATAATGGGGCACCAGTACATCTAATTCATTGTGATCTATTTCTTATTTTCTATAAATTATGGATTTAATATAGTAATTCTGGTTTTGCCTATTGCAAAATCTGGTTTCCTGTTGGTGTTAATTTCCAAACTGCTAATTTTCTGAGATCAGAGGAAAACACTCAATAAGACAGATGCTAAAATGAAGGTGTTCATTGGCTTATACTACAGTACTAAAGATTTCATTTATTTATAGTTCATAAAGGTTTACTATATGATACATAGGAGTTTAAGTAGTAGACAAACAAATAGTACGTACTACAAAATGCAGGGAAATTACAGGGAATAACTGATTCAAATATGGTTATAACTGATTTACACTGGGATACTAAAAAATAAAAAATACATAAATAAAATTAAGAAAGGTATATTGTGTTTAGTAGAAAGAGTTTTATTCAAATGATCAATTGAATGATAGAGAGTTAAATTCTCTAAATTACTACAGTGGTCACATATATCTAATATTATCTACTCCAAAGATAACCTTAACTTATTAATCCTTTCTCAAAGACAAAATATATTCCTTTTTTTCTCCCTGAATAACACTGTGTTAGATGCTTTCAGACTGGGAATACTACTTTCTTCACTGCATTCATTTTTGTCCTTGTATACCCTTCAGGTTCCAGACAGATTATTGCTTCCATCAGAAAAGGGATTTGATTAATCACCAGATCATATGTTTTATTCAAAGCCAGTGCCCTCCATCCTTCATTCAGAGTAAATTAATGAAAAATTCACATAATTTGTGCAGAATATTTTATTAACTGCTGGGTTGTTTTTTTTTTTAGTTTTGTTTGCAGCTTCAGAATAAAATATAAAAATCAGGAAAGAAGAGAACTACATTTAGGATCTTGATTTTTAGAGTGAGTTGAAATGAAGTTATATTTCATCAGATTCTCTTAGATAATTAACTGACTACATAAATTAGCCTTCACTAGCAAAGCACTTGGGGATTTGAAACGCCCCTTACTTGATTTTTCCATCCCACATACCACTGTGTTTTACTGAACAATCTGTCTTTTGGGGTGCAAGGATTATACACTAACAAGCTGGTGAAGCACGGCATTGAGATTTCAAGCCCCAGTGTTATGGATGTTTCCATCTTATAAGTGCAAAAAGTATGACTTTGGAGTCCTTAGCAGGTTATATGTTGAACATTAGGACAAATATAGCAAAAGGCAAAAATTCTCCTTTGTAGCTATGTGTTTCTTCTCAGTTAATGTAACATACTGACTTTGTAATTTAGAAATGTTAAGAGACATCTCCTACCATAGAGAAAAACTAAATATTACTGTAAATATCTAAGATAAAAAATTGCTCCTAAATAACAACAGTCTCTCATCTTAATTTCTCATAATTTTTCCTTTTGATAATTATTGAGACAGATATTTAATCTGTCCATGTTCAATTTATCTGCATCCTGAAGTGAAGAAATTCAATTGTATTTTGACATCTGAAAGAGCCAGCAACCTGTCTTAAAAGGAGCAAAAAGGGTTTAATGTGTCACTGCTCTTAATATCCACCTTCAAACTGCATCTATCCAACACAATGAACACCGAATATCTGTGCAGGAGAAACTCAAGGCTGAGTCTTTTTGGGCCAAATCCATTTGATTTGCTCCTAGACAGTCAAATAAGCCATAGCTTTTAAGATCATCCACAATTTGCTAAGGTGTGTATATGCTAAATGCCCAGGATACAAGGCCAGCCAAAAAAGGGGAACTGCCCAAAGCTATCAGTCTCTTCAAAAATCTGTTAAAGACGTTCCTGAGTGGACAGATACAGTTTACCAGAGAAAAAAAAAGGTGACTCTTGCAATATGAACATGACTGAATGTTGTTTGAAAAAAAAAGTAGTAGATTGATTATTGCTCATCACAGATGATTTTGAACAAAGCAGCTTCATTGGGCTACATTACAGTTCTGTCTATCATTGAATAAGAAAATAATTGTTCCTATATAAAATATTGCCAATCATGAGTTAAAAGAAATTTTATGAAAAAATTGTAAATCAATGTTTAGCATCTTGACTTTCCAAATACTATCTCCCTAACTTGGAATTTATTCAGCCTTTTGTCTAGAACATATACCTATTGTGAACAGAATGATTGCTCTTAGTGTTGTAACTTAAGATAGTGAAGGAAATTTATGTCCCACCCATAGAAGAGGAACTGTGACCCCAAGAAGTGGTTTGTTCACATTTGCACAGCTGCAGTTGGTCAGTTGCATTAAGTGTCATGGAATCATGGAATATTCTGAGTCAGAAGGGACCCTCAGGGGTCATCAAAGTGTCACCATGCTTTGTCTTAAAATGAGTATCATCTTTACCCTTGTGTCTGCTTTTGAAATAATAACTTTTTCAAAGTGGAAAACTATGAGCAAATCTTTTGAATATGATCAGCCAGTACAGGTCACTAGTGATACTGAATGTGTAATAACGATATTTTTTTGAATGATTTATGAAAGGCTGTAAATTATTTTCCAAATTTGTTGGACTGGAGCTATTTCCTTGACTGAAGTATTGAATGGTTAATAAGAGTTACTGACAAAATTTTCTTCACATTACACAGTCGTCTTGAGACTGAGAAGAAAAAAAATGTCCCTGAAACTAGTTACGGATCGCCCCACCAAGAGCTATGGATTGAAGGGATTGTTTGATATTATAAGCTAGAATAACTGGAAAGACACCTTCGTGGGGAAGTATGATATGACAGGCATATCAAAAGAGCTGATTTCTGGTTTGGGCTTGAAAGATAGGGCCTAGGGGAAGGAGAAAAAGACAGAAAAGAGTGAGAAGGGAGAAGCAATCTCTGGGTGTGCTGACAAAGGAGGGTCAAAAATTGATTGATTTCAGGAGACAGATGTTTTCCTTTTCATTTTAATGTAATTAAATATTATCTGTTATTGATTATATTGTTTGAATTTATGATTTTTACCCAAGTGGTTTTTATTATTTCTGCATTTTCTGTATTGTTTTAAAGACTTTGATATGTGCATTTTTGAAGAGTATATACTAAAAGAAAGAGAAACACTTCCCATGTCCTGAGAACAGATGAAAAAAAATTATATTTTAATACAAGATCTCAATTTACCAAGTTGAAGGGAATCAGAGAAGACTTAACTGAAAATAGGAAGCTAAAATGATGATGTCCATTCTGAGGAATATTAGGGCCCATTTTCTGTGAACATTTGTAGGTGAATAGCAGAAAATGGAAGTGTATTGAACTAAAATTCTGTTTAGATGGTTAATATTCCTTGGTTAAGGTTTTTTTAAATATCTTTTTAAAATAGCACAATAAGATGCAAACTAAACTGTGTATAGTAACACTCCTATGCTGAAAATGAAAGTTCTACTTGATAATAATTTTTAAATGGATCTGTATCCAAACTGAAAGAAAAGTTTTCTTCAAAATACAGATGAATATCTGTGGTCTTTACATTTGAGGGTTTGAATTATCACATATAAAGATATGAAGATTTTTAAAACTCGAATTTAAAAGTCATTTTTAAATTTAAAAATTAGACATTATATTTAGTCAGTGTCTGAAATCAGTGTGTCAACATTATCATTATTTGGAGTCCTATTTTAAAGGAAAATATCAAAGAAAATGTACTAATCTTGCCATGGAGTTTCATTTCAATATAATTTAGTAATATTAGATATGGTGACAATTTCTCTTATTGCTATTTACTCACTATGGTTGCATTGCTTTGAATGTTCTTAAGCATTTCCAAAACTGATCTAAAGGAATCTGTGTGACAGTTTTGTAAATTGAAGCAAAAAGAATGGAAGACTTTCGGGAACCAACACCAAGAGGAAGGTTTATACTGAACACGGTGTCCTTCTTGGGAAAGAGACCAGGCATGCAGAGCCAGTCCTACAGTATTTCTATGCAGAGATATTGTGAATGTCATCCAGCAGTCACTCTCCAGACTCTAAGTTGGCCTTTCCACCCTTCAGGCAAGTCACTTTTCTCTTCTGTCAGTACATATTAGTAAGACAGAAAAAAAAAACAGTAATTGAAATGAACACGGCACTGACCAATTAGTAACTTAAGGATAAAATTATAATGTGACGCAAATTCACTCCATCAGTTCTGCCAAATCATTTCTATCCTGATTGCTCTGAATGATATGACCACAAGTCTCCTTTTATTACTAAGAGTCAGAATTATGAGCAGCCAGAGGGACTAGGTACCAGAGAAATATCTCTTGTTCTCTAAAGCTTGTTATAATTAGTACCCCAATGATAGAGACCAAAGAAATCAGTTAGTAGAGATTTCCTCCAGAATATACAAAGGATGCTTGTCTGCAAGGCTATCAACAATTTTCTCTAAAAACAGCCCTAAATTTGAAAACTCCTTAATAAAATTAATAAATATTTAGTGACTACTCTTCATAATGGAAGTAAATTGTTCTATTTCTTCTATTCCTGGGGTGTCAATTTTTCCTGAGTCTTTAGAACCCGTCAGCAAAGCCTGTCCACCCATGGATTCGTGTGTGTTTTCTCAAGGACTTAGAAACTATGGCTGCAAATGCAATATTGTTTATTTTTTTTGTTGTGTTGTGGTTTGGTGGTGTTGGTGTGTATATGTGTGTAGTTTGTTGGTTTTCTTTGAAGAAAAGTCCTAAGTCACGTGAAGAAAAATAATGGTTTGCTAAATACATATGCTTTTTATTTTCATTAGTTAAGTTTGCATCTTCAACCTTTAAAAGTTATTTAGCTAAGAAAAGATACCGTTTCAGGCAAGGAGAGGTGCTGTTGTTCTCACCAAATTAGCAATAAGATTGTATTTGGTTTCATGAATGCAGAAGTAGATCCATGTTTATCCAGCTGATCAGCCAAAAAACTGCTAGCACCCACACAGATAATAGGTCAGATGGAGATTAAACTCTTCTATCTGTTAGCAAACCATAGAAAAATTACAACATCAAATCTTTGCTCTCCATCCTAAGTACTTCTGTATTCATTTATCTGAGCACAACCACCTATTCTGCCTCCATGAGCCCTTCACACCCAATGACAAGTCACTCTGCCTAATAGTGACAAATGAAGCAATATTGAAGAGTGTATACTAAAAGACTAAATTTTATATATATATATATGTATATGTATACTAAAATGATATTATTGTTAGTTAAAAATTAAGCTAAAAAGGCCCTGGCATTTCAAACCAGTGGAAGCTGACAAAGTGCTTTGATCTGGAGTGCTTTTTTAACTCTTTAAATTCAAACAAGGTGTAAAAAAAAAAAATAAATTCAAATCTTTCAAATAAAAAATAGTAATAATAGTACCCAAATCCATCATTTAGAATATGTTAGAATTAATATTTCATCCAAAGAAGATACAATATGGGAACACAACACACGTGCGAATCATTTCAGTGCTGCCTAGTCTTGAGCAGCGTGTTAAAAGCTTTGCCCTGTTTTATTCTGAGATCCCCTCCACAAATAATATTCCCCTATTCCCTCACTCTTACTATATCTTTACTCAAATGCTTACTCTCTTTCACTTTGAATAGGTTTCCTAGACTGATCTTCATATTCTCACCCATTAATGAAAAGTTGGCAAACCTGCAACTTTGAGAAGCTAAAAGAAGACAGAAACTTAGTATTTTCTACAGCTCTTAAAGAAAAAAAAGATAAAGTCTAGGGCTTATTCTTTGTCCATCTGCAAAGGAGCACAGAAACAGGGGTTTGCAGGACACCCTTCTCCCTTTTGCATGTCTCCTCTCCCAGGGGAGACTATGTGCAATTTATCAGTGTTGCACAGGCAGGAAAATACAAGACTCTCAGAAGCTGTGGATCATTTTGGCCTGAAGTAGTTTTGAGGAATTCTGTCTGTACTCAATCAGAATGAATTCTAAATATGCCGGCTTGTTATTGTGTTTCTGCTGAGCACAACTCTGTGTCAGATAGGAAATACCATTTGGAGTTCAACAATATTTTATGTATTATATTTATGTATAAAATATTACACTGATTTTTTTTTTAAGGAAGGGTTTAAGAATGTAGCTGTAAAACCTCTTCTTTATGGCAGTTAGGGTAGGTTGCCTTAATAAATTTTCATTTTTAATTCTTATCTAGAGTTTCACAGAACTTATCCCAACGAAATGGCGCTTCTAAACAAGTAATTCAGTTATTTATGAGAGTCTGGTACTTTTCCAAAGTGAAATTATTTTTAAAAATATTCTTGACTTCTCTTGTTTTGTATCTTTTAATTTTTCCAGGCTTCTCCACATGTCTGTCATTAAAATAATGTCAAAAATATTAATCTGGTAGCAAGGAAGAACCCTATTCACAACAGAGGTAAGATATATCCCACAAAATTATACATGGAAGTTTGCATCTGTGCAAGGCAGCATCTTCCCATTCTGCTTGAATGCAGAGCTGCAAGTGCTCTGTCTGCACAGCAAGGTGCAGCAGATGAGCTGTACAAGATACTTCCCATGCAAATCCTTGCAGTTTGCCACCCTGGTGACATCACGGCTGCATGTCAGCCTCAATATCTGGTTAAATATAAATATATTGCCAGGAAGGAAAATTTGAGTACATTTCTGCACTTTTCCCCAGCATGTAAAAACATTTTAAGCAACTTTCTGAAAACTTGGATGAACCATGACAAAAACCATCTTCATGTAAATCTGTTTTGATTATCCTGCTACACTCCAGCTCTACCTTCCTAAACTGAAGTTTTGGTATAATGATTCTTTTCTTGAAATAAGTAAGGAAACCACTTTTTACTCCTAATCTACTCTTCCAGTTCCTTTGTTTCCCTGGTTTGGTGCTTTCCCTTGATTTTCACTGCTTGTTCTTCCAGCTTGCTATCTCCTTGTTTGGAACCATGGTGGTTTTATTCATGGCAAGGCTTCTTTGATGTGTACAGTGGAAGTTAATGAGCTCTCCCAGTACATGCTGGTCTTCTGTGAAATCTTTGTAGAGTATGAGGAAGCTGATTTTACTTAAAAGTCCAGCCACATGTAGAGTGAGAATCTTCTGAAGACATAAAACAAACATTATGTATATGTCTTCCTTTTGCTGTTCGTAACCTTGGAAACTGTTATACAGCATTATCTTTTGAAAGTGGCATTTCTACACACGCAGTTCTGTACAGTAGTTTCTTCTCTGTCACTATCTGAGGCTGGCAGAATACATACCTTTGGTCCATGCCAAGGAACTGAAGTTTTTTCTTCACAGAAAAGGAATTTTTCTTTGATTTCACCATGATCTTCCTTATCTTCTCATAGCTGTTGTTTTTCCTGGCTTACTTTAGTATAAATGCTACTTTTCATTATCTAAAGTCTTTTACTGGTTAACTTTCCTCAGTTCCTGTTCCCCTGTCTTATTCTTGGTTTACTACTGTTTTGCTGCTATGTTTCCTGCGGCTTAGCTTTTCTAGCAGTTGGTTTTCTAACTTACTCTTGTCTCACTGCTATTTGTGAATTTTCTTGAAAGTATCCTACTGTTTAACTTTTTCAAGCAATTTTTTCTAGGTTTGTTTTTCCACTTCTTGAATTTGTTTTAAAAGCCACCTGCTATTTGTGATCTTCCAAGTATTGGCTCTGTAGAGCATTCTCTTCTCCCAAACATTCAGTACATTCTATTTCCACACCAGATTCAGGTTTGAATTCAGAGGAATTCTATATAGCCAGGTTGATCTGAGCATGAGGAAGAGAGAGATCATATGTGATCCTTATGTGTTTTCTTGCAACTATGTTTTTAAATTTAATACAAATAACTTCAAGTTAATTCCCTGCAATTGAAAGTAGCCATTCTTCAGCTTCAAGGTTAGTCTAGAAAATAATTTTCCATTTATAGGCTTTTCATCCTTAATAAAGTAGAATGCTTACTCTTTCTAAAATATCTTAGGTATGAGTTTTCAAGATAGGAATCAGAAGCTTTCAGAATTTCAAATCACAACTGATGTTTTATTTCTGATAATTAAAATAATTCTGAACTCTCACTGATACTTAACAGAAGAACATTCATGCAGGGTCAAATGTGGACTCATCACTTTGCCAGGGCACTGAAGAGAGGCAGTGAGAGTGAGACTTTATTAAAAACTCTTTCTGGTGTTATTCCATCTTTAGTAACTTACTCAATTGGCCAAAGACAGCAGCAGTATTCAATAGACAATATTCAAGGCACTCACTTGGAAAGAGGAAGTCAGTAGTTCATATCTTTGCTCTAATAAACATTTAATTATTGATATGAAGTGGAACAGCTCCAGATGGAAATGGTGAGAAATATTCATCTCAAAATACCTTGTAACCCACTACCTTATGAAGTGCAGCTTGAAATTCACCCAGAGTTTTCACATCTGAAGCAATTAACAACTCAGTTATTCTGAATTGGGCTTTATTGTTGTCATTTATTTTGCAAAGTATTTCAAAAAGTCCTGACTCAATCCCAGTAGGTAATGAGGCATGAAAAATATCCAGATTTTCATAGAATATTTCATACTCACTCCAGTTGGCCTTATTATAAATTCTAGTGTCTTCTTGACCTAGCTGGCTTACAGTTAGTTTGTTATGTGGCTTGTAAAAATCTAATTTCTCAATGAGCACTTGACTAGTTTGATACTAAACTACTAAATTAAGGACCAGTTGGAATGTCTTATATTCCAAGGATCTTTATGGATCTTTAATGAAAGGAAGTGCTTTATGTGACAGTATTTTTTTCTTGCATCTTTATGGTATGAATAACAATCTTTTGCCTAACACATTATAAAATCCTTATTCTAAGAAAGATTCCAAAACTTATTTTTATAATAGTCACGTACACTACAAAATAGTTGCAGAAGTTGCTAAATACTTCTGCAAATTAATGTAACCACATGATTATAATATAAAAGTGAAAAAGTTATTAAATGCTTTTGAAAGTAATACAAGAAAATATAGTATTCTCCTTATACACAATTTTTATTATTAAAACATTCTCTCTGCAGCCCTAAAAATCATTTTTTGTCATCACTAGAATTTCCATAACTGGAAGACACTGAACTGAGTGAAATGGTACTTCCTGCTTGGTACCTTCCATGCAGTACCAGACACTGACTCAATTTTAAGACGTGTTAGCTGAGCAGAACTATTTTCACCCCCATGCCATTTCAGCTTTGAGGTGCAAACCTGGCCTCAGCAAGCACCTGCTGCTTTTGCAAATGACCAATTTTTTGAGTTATGGACCTTTAACATTTCAGTCTCTCACAGTATAGTTTCTAAATTCCACTCAGTAGCTCCCTGCCTTAAAATTTGTAAAGATACAGCTTGCTTTTCTTACAGGGAAATTTATAGTAGTTCATTAATCTTTTTTCCCTAAGGTGTATTTTAGTTTTGTTAGCAAAGCCTTTATTTGTTCTCCCAAAGAAACCACCTTTAGAGCCTGACATTTCTGGAAGACCAGTAATGAAGCAAGAGAAGTTCCATAGCAGAAGCAATAGCTTGGATAGCATCATCCTCATGAGAGCTGACCAGAAGCAGCTCGTTTTGGTGTCTTTTTATTTTTTTATTTTCCCCACATTAATCTCCAAGTTCTCTGACCTTTCTTTGTTTATCAGAATAGAAAATAGAAAACTGAGGTACTGTTGGGGTAGTGAAGAACAGAAAGAGAGGTATTCAGGACAAGTATTTTATGTTTTTAATCAAATCTTTTCAACACAGTCAGTTCAGTTATGTTTTTTGTTTCCTTGTTTGTTTTTAATTAAAATGAGTATTTTTTCCCATAGGGAACAATAGCTTTTAAATTAAAAAATGCCATCTCACAGTATGAACACTGTTAACATGCCTCTTCTGTAAAGACAATCTGTATTTAAGACCACTTGAGCCAGTTGCACCTTGTAGAAGGAGAGTGGGAACAGGTTTCACAGAATCAGAGTGTCATAGAATGGTTTTGGTTAGAAGGGACCTTAAATATCATCCAGTTCCAACTCACTGCCATGGGCAGGGACACCTTCCACTAGACCACGTTGCACAGAGGCCCCCATCAACCTGGCCTTGAACCCATCAGGGATAGCCCTGGGCAACCTCATCCATTCTCTCAGCACCCTCACAGTGAAGAATTCCTTCCTGATATCTAATCTAAATCTACCCTCTTTCAGTTTAAAGCCATTACTCCTTGTCCTATAACTACATGACCTTGTCAAAATTCTCTCTTTGGTTTTCCTGTAGCCCCTTTTAGGTACAGGAACGCTGTTACAAGTCCTCCTCCGAGACCTTTGTCAGTAGCTTTTTTCTCAGTAGCTTATAATTTACTAATGCCAGAATGTAAGAACAACTCATTGGTTTCAAAATTCAGGCCTGCCTTCCAAGATACTTGCCTTCCAATTCCAGCAATGAATGCCTGAGGCATTCACAAAGGCTATTTGCATAATCAATGTGGCACTGGATCCAACCTATAAAAGGGAGGCTTTTACTCACTTGTAACTAACAGCAGAAATGAATCTACACTTCCAAAGATGAATTCTTTAGCTGTCAAGATTTTAGACAGCATCACAAACAAAATGTGTATATATTTTTTTGACAAAGGCACAACCACACATCCTGATACAGTTATGGCTTGAAAGCATATTCTTAACTATTGAAAAGGTCTTTGAACAAGAAAATTGTGAAGCTTTCAGTTTTAATAATGCCTTGGTAAAGAATGAAGCAAGAAACTAAAATATCTCAAAAAAACTCATTTCTTATAGCCTTAAGTGTCAAGGGCATTCATTGTGTTCTTGATAACCACAAACATTGATATCACTGGTGTTCCAGATCAACAGCAGTATATTTACTTGGTATGATATTTCCTCTCATATGAGTGAAAGCAGAGTGAAAAGGTCATATAAAGTAAGCTGCAGCGGATGTTGACTATTTTTTTGGTTTCAGAAAACTAGAAAAAGTCTCCTTTTTTATTCCCATTGCTTCCAATGTTTTTTTTCTATTTCAGTACTAAGAAAAAAAATTGTCCAAAGGAAATGGAGCTTAAAGTTATGGGAAGAGAGAATGAAATGACATAAAAAAGGTCAAGGACCCAACTTCTATGGACTTTGAATAGTAACTGGATCCTCAATTGCCCTTACTTGCCTTGAATATCTCTCAGTTCACTTACTGTAGTATTTCTGTGATTTTAATGAGTGAGGAATAATAGGAATGTCATCATGTTGAGCAGGAGGATAAATTAGAATGGGGGTAGAAGTTGTAAAGGAAGCTGAAGATGAATAGGGTGGGGCTTAAAAGTTGTCTTAGGGCAGGAAAGAAAATCTTGCAACTGTCTAAATTTGTGTTCTGAGTCCAAAAATGTTAACCAGACTATTTTGGGTAACTTCAGAATTCCTTATTTCTAGTTACCAATGTTCATTTAGCATTTCTGGTCTGGCCATGCATGTTCCTGATATCTTTTATCTACTTCAAGTAATTAGCAAGGAAAAGGAGCAAGTTCAAATTTAAAGAAATATCTTCTTAACACCACTGTAAGCCCTGACCTCAAAAAAACTGGAGACTTTCTGAAGCTCAGCAGACCACAACTCAAAAATTGAATGGAATTCAAAAAAAAAAAAAAAAAACCAAACCAAGAAGCTGCATCAACAGGAATAAATTAAAAATACAGCTGAATTCTGCATTTTTAAGTCTGCTTTGCTGAATTTAGCTGAGCAGCTACTGGACCACCTGGTTGCTTTTCCCCCTTCTGCAGCAACATCTTACTCACAGCATGCAATTGTCAAATCTGGAGGTCTTGTCACTTTTCCTGCTGGGTGGCAATGCACAGTTCCAGCTGCCACTGATCTTGTAAAATCAGCTGTTTCCTCATTTCACTAGCCATTCATTGCCCTGCTTCATTAGAGCACTGTTTTTTAAAGTTTTGATCATTTCATCTTTTATGATTAGTTCATGGTGAAAACTAACACAGTTTTGAGATTCTTAAGATATTTCTTCATCCCACCACATAATAAAATCCTCTTAAAGTATTTTTCCTTTGTTTCTAGGTCTTACCTTTGCAGTGTGAGGTTGAGGTTCTTGGATATAGCAACCATTCAGCCTAGATGTAGACTTACTCTTACAATTTTTTTGCTTTTTTTCATGCCTCTTGCCTTCAGTTGAAATGCTTCCCCAACACAACCAGTTAACAATATCACAACAGTAGAAATTTCCAGTGGCTCCTCTTGGAGCCACCTTCTTATGAGTGGTTACAAGTCTTACAAAACCTACTCTCTAGATTCTGTAAAGTGTCAGCAATTCAAACACATCTCTCATTTTTGAAATAGAGGCATAACTATTAGCCAACAATAAAAGAACTATGAGTGGAGATACCTCCAAGGCCCCTTCTTAAAACTAAGGAGCTCTACAACTGAGCATGAAATGTTTCACCACCTAGGGAAGCGAGTCAAATTCCCTAACCTAAATGTTAAATTATTTATCCAGAAAAGCTTTATTTCTGGTTTGGAAGATTCCTTATTCATCTTCCATTAGATGGATATTTAATATGAAATCCAAACTAGACAGCTAACAGCAGCCAGCTCTCCCCTCTTCCGTAAGGTCAAGTAACAAAGTAGCCACCTGAGATGAGAGACCTTGTTCCAACTGGTATGAGTTTACACTAACTGTAAGAGTTTTAGCAGTAGAATTTCACTATTAGCTGCAATAATTTCTCAGGAAGAGAGAGGCCTGGATATGTCCAGATCACGGAGAATGAGAATCCAAAAGGCATCTGACAATATTTCAAGTCAGCTTTTCAAGATCTGAAGTATCAGAGGGACTTTTCCCCTGGGATGAGGATGGGAATGATTTAATGTTCAGAAGAGCTAAATGCTCTCAATGAGCAGAGTCAGGTGCCTTACAGAGTTTGATATTAGCTTGGCTTTTCAGCTTTTGAAGTCTGTTTAGAGATATTTCCTCTCTTCATGTAATTTTTGAGCCTTCCTGTGGGTCTGATTATCAGGAAAGTGACATAAAGCATAAGTATTCCCATGTAAAATTCCTCAGGGTATACAGTACCTGTATATCTTTAAAACTCTGGCCCAAGTGTGTGTCTGCAAGATCTGCAGGGATCTTTTGGAATTAATATAACATGTTATACAAGCTGTGGGCTATCTTGTTTTCTTCCTGTGATTATAAAAGCTTCCCTCATGTATAGAGGCAGTGTTAGCTGAAGTTTTATTTTAGAGAGCTACGTGCTAGGGGCACTTTTGTCAAGAGCTTTTTCTTGAGAAATATTGCTTCATCTATATTATACTATATTATACTATATGTAATATACTATATTGTGACTTGCATAGATTCGATCTATGGAAATGGTCTTTAGTGGCTTTAAAAATCTACATGGGTTGCAACTAATCTTATGACCATGAAAAGTAAGAAATTATAGATAATCCCTACCACAGCAAAATTGCTGTTCACCAGAGTGACTAACAATACCACTCACAGTTTTGGACGTGCTTAGTTTAACAGCAACTTTTAAACTTAAGGAGAACTTAAACTTGCCTAACCTGTCGAACACATAACACAGTCTTTGGAGTTTTCTTGGTGTTTTTTTTCCCTTTTCTCTAAGAATTAAGAGCAATTACTAAATATTTATTTTTATTGAAAATTCTGTCTCTATTCAGTAAAATCAACCCTAGTCTTTTTAACGTCTCCAGCTCAAGTAATCCATAGCATGTGGAGTTTAGTCTTTTCTTTATTGTAAACAAAGTCATTTACTGAAGTCCAGTTAGTTACACTGTGATTGTCTGGGGATTCTGATATCAACATAAACTGATGCATATAAATCTTTTTTAAAAGTCATTTTTACCAATGTTTTTCTTGAAAATCATACTTTAAACACCAGAACTTTCAAATCTAATAGGCTAATAACCAAATAATAAAAATTAATTAAATACAAATGGAATATAATTTCTTTCCCTATCTGGCAGTTCATTAAATAACATTAGTCCATAACTGAAACAGATATATCTGAGATCTGTGCTTCTGTACAACTCCTTTATTATTTGTTTTAGGCTATCATTTCTGCAACTAAACATTTAGTTAAACATTTTTATATGGCTGAAAAAGAAGACCTGCCTCAGAAAATGCATGTTAGAGTGGAGATACAACCATAAGTTAAGATTCATCAGGTATGTAAAGTTAAATTTGTTCTAGTGCACAGAAAAAGAAAAAAGCTGCGGTGTTTGGTTTTGTTTAGTTTTTGTTGTTATTATTGTTGTTGTTTGTGGGGTTTTTTAGGGGGGTTTTGGGTTTTTTTGAGATTCAGGAGTGAAAATGTATTTTTAAAGTGCTTGAAAAGAGCTATGCCTGGAATATATTTCCTTTTGGTTTCTACTATTACAGTGCTACTATGAAGTTTAGTTGATGTATTTAAGCCATCCTTCTAGGAAAGAATCTATGAAAAAATAATCACCTCTCAGGAGAAAAACCATCAGCACTTTGATTGGCATTTCTATTTTGTCTTAAAAGAGCTTGCAACTCTGCCCTTGAGGGTTATCCTTCACATTGTCTTCTGAAAAAGATGCTACTCCAAAATATGTTCACACTGCAGAGAGTACACATAAGCTTCAAAATACTTTCTGCTTACAAGTACCCAAAGTTAACTAGCTTATAACTGACTTTTATTTTTTTAATGAAATTAATTTCTTTTTTTTTTTCTTTTTTCTTTTTTCTTTTTTTTCTTTATTTTTTTTTGCTAGTCATCTACTGGAGAATCTGGTTCTTAATAAGAAAATTATTTGCATAAGCCTGGATGTTATTTTAGTTTGATTAATCCTTGCTTAGACAAGTCTCATACTGCTCAGAGAACTCACTAAGGCTGTTTTGGTTATGGTATGTTCCAAGTAAACTATTCATAGCAACTTCTCATTATATGAGGTAATGTTGGCTACTGACCACTTAAACCCAGATGCTTTTCAAAGACTGATAGATTTATGTTTAAATCTGATCCTGAGAAGTGTAAGATTGTTAAAAGCCACCCCAGTTCTCCTCGACTGCGTGGCATTGGGAAGTAGCTCAGTTGCTTTGTCATGTGAATGAATGTTCAGGGACAGCACAAGAGCTTAAAGCAACCTTGTCTTTTGGTGAAGGTGGCATTGATGAGGGAGGTTAGACTAAAGCAAAGATGGAAGGATGCATTACTGGGGCCTGACAGTCAAATTGCTCTGAATCCACAGCACAGCCATTCTGTCTAAAGAATCTTGGGCCTTTTCCTCACTTATTAGCATGATCAAGATAGGTCCTTAGGTCAAAGACCATAAAACTGTTTTATAAGGCAGATCATTTTGTTGCATGGCCACAATAAGATGATTTTAGTTCTTTGAAAATTTTTTGAATCAGCGAACATGCCGATAAAAAATCCTTGATATTGCCGCAGGGTGAAATAAGAACTTCTAGCCTTTAAAGTGAATTCAATAAGCAAGCTCATGCTTTTAGGTTTTATCAAAATAGACCTTAGAGAAAACTTCCTTACAAGTTTATTTGTAACACATATATTAGGACAGTTGCATAAGTATATGTAACAGACACTGCAGGAAAAAAGAAAATTGTGAAAATTTTCATATTGCAGCATATATATAAAGCAGTAACTTTTTTATTCTTCTTATTTCTACTGAAAAGACAGGCACAATCAGCATAGCCAGTGCTGTGTGATTCCTCTAGTATGCCTTTTAAAAGACAATTGATTTTTGCATGTGCACATCCCTAATCTGATTAGTGAACACCCTAGCCAAATTAATGCAGATTGATTACCCATAAAAAGTGGATTAATTGAATAATAGACATTGATATAAATGGCTAGTAGATATTTTACTACATGTATGTATGAAGTTGACATATTTTGCTGTTAAATAAAATATAGTGAAAACAAGAATATTGATTCACATTAAAGTTGATTAATCTTTTCATTAGTGTAATTTAATTGTCTGTAAAAATAGTGGCTAAACAGTAGGGAAAAAATCTGTTATTATAATTTTCTGTGTTACAGTAAAGGAATGATTTTATTGAGTGTTACACAAATAAATCCAAATTTCCCAACTATATGTATTAGAACAAAGGATGGTGTCATTGCAATTACAGGAAATTCTATGAAATTATAACAAACAGCTATTCACATTATCAGCTTAGTTACTTGTCAGACTCACTGTATTGAGCAGTCCACGTTATAGAGCAGCTTAAAGTGAAAGCCACATAAAAGAATTCATTATCAATAGGAAAAAAGAGGACCTAATTGAGGAATGTCAGCCACTGTTTGCATCCTCAATAGAAGAAAAATGGACTCTATCACAAAATGCCAACTGTGGCCATGTTCTCCAATTTTCTTTTCGAGGACACGAAGCAGTAGATCGGATTAAAAAGGAACTGCCAAACCCATTATCTTTAACTTTCAATATAAGTGCACTGTGTCCAAATGAAAAATGCCAGACATCATCCCTCCTTTCTTGAGGAAAATAGTGGAACCAATTAAAAAAATCCTGGTCTATAAATCTTTTACATTTTAAGCTTTCTAGGAAAGAGCAATAGAACACTATGTCATTTAACAACTGCAGTAGGAAAAGAAAATTCTCATGAACTGCAAATGAAAAATGAGATGGGAGAACAGGACATCAAAACAAAATTAAAGGTTGGAAATATGGCCACCCTTTAGGTCTGATTTGACTAGGTTTGGTATTCCTCATAGATGTAAAACGCCATTTTAGTTCTGGGAGGGAGGATCTTTAAGAAATGTCTGCACTGAAACCTAAAATAGCTATTTTGTTTCACTGGATTTCAAAATAGGAATAGCCATATGCTAAAATTCCATAAACCAAACAAAAGTGTTTAATCCTACCACATGTGGATTACTTGCACTCTCTCAACAAAAAATGACATATTAAGGACATTTATATTCTTATTCAGGAAAATCCAGAAGCCTTTGCTAACCATAAGTTATAAATGCAACAGTATCCAAGTAGGAAAGTTTTATCAACAGTGCTCATCACAGTTACTTTCCTTTCAAAGAGATTCCTAAAACCAACCCCTAATATTCTGTTGTCAGGTTAAAAATTGTGTCTATTTTATTTCTGATTTTAATTTGTGCTGGATAGAAGAAACTCCCAGTTCCTGGTCATCATTTGGGAGAAGAATGAGCTAACTTCATCTTTTGTTATCCATTGACTCAAGCAGTTTCCTTTTTGCCTTGGGATTTCATGCAGGAAGAGGAATGTCATGGTGTTTCAGGCCCTGTATAATCTTGCAGCTCCAGAATAGCTTCCGTGTGTACCCAGGAACATTCACAGTCAGCTGCTGACTTCACTTTACCAGGTGGTATGTTCTGCATGAATTTCATTTTGCACTTCAGTTTAGAAGTATCTATATGAAGACTTCCCTTTATCACTTTGCAGTCTCGCTACTAAGGTGGAAGTTGTAAAAACACAATTCATGTCTGAAAGATATGTCGCAAGTTCATTGGCTACACATCATAAAATAAAGGCCACACTCTTCTCTGTGCTCCTCCAAGATCAGCTGGGAAGCAGGGCATTTGCAGACTGAAAAGGTAAGAGAAGTTATTCTCTATCTGAGAAGTTATTCAGTAGATGCTGCGTTTAAAAAAACTCCCTTTTGTGATCTCAGCAGTCTGCCACTCCCTCTTACAGAGAAAACAAAACCTAGCTAAGTATGCCTGCAGCTATTCTCTGCCATTCTGCAGCAGAGCAGACTAGGAGAGAATTACAGTTTGCTTTTGACCTCATTATGTCTCATAATGACCTTGATTCCTTGTCTCCGTCCTTTTCTTAAGTAACTTTTTGTGCACAAATCCACAAAGGATTTGAAAAATACTATCACTGAAAGGGAAGGTTTGTGCTGGCACGAATTCCTGTAAAACAATGCCATACCTCTGCTGAACAGATGCTTTCCCCTTTTCTGAGCCCTCAAAATAGCAATTTGGTAATGAAAGTTTTGAAGTACCAACCCTGAGACATCCATTCATGCCACTGCTAAATCACACTATCTGTCACTTGTTGACAATAAGTCACAGCAACAGCACCAGGTCTCACTAACGGCAGATAGCCATGCACTGCTTACACTCCAGCACTCATGACTCTCAGAACAGCTGCTCTTCACTCCTAAGGGGATAAATAAATAAATAAACAAATACATATATAAAGCCTTTTTGTTGGTGATAATTAATCAGTAATATCCATTTTCTGTGCAATTGTGGTAATATTCGCTTAGTAGGTTTCTTGAGGGTTTTTTTTAATGCTAGTCATTCACTTGGTGATTCTCAGGCATTTATCACCAGCCAGCCAGAGTTCAAGAAGTGTTTGGACAGTGCTCTGAGGTATATGGTGTGACTCTTGGGGATGTCCTGTGCAGGGCTGGGGCTGGACTCGATGATTCTTGTTGGTCCCTTCCAAACTGGGATGTTCTATGATAATGTAAATCCTCTTCAGTTAGTTATTGTTGCTGTGGATTTTGTGAGATGATAACTTTATGAAATAAAAAAAAGCAGAAAAAGAGGTACTTTCCTGGATCTCACAAACATTTCTCACACGTGCCATTTTTCTCTTCTCAGCATATTTATCTGAATATCTATTTTCAAAACTTATATTCTCTACAGAAAAACTGCTGGATATAAAGGTCTAGTATCCTTCTATTAATCTTTTCATAGGTTTCTAATGTTGGGTGGGTGGCTTGTGTGTAAGAGAGAATTCATGCTGACTTACTCAAAGACTACTTGTTCCCAGACAGTTCTTTTTTTGATCCACATATACAATAAACACAGAAGAAAGGAATTTTTGAAGTTCAAATTTCTCTCGGAACTGACAGTTTAAGAAGAAACCGTGGTTCTCAGTTACCACCCAATTATAATTTATACAATATAAGTCTTTGAAAAAAGGACTGAAAAGCACAGGTACGCTTCATACTAGGAGACTATCATCTTCATTTAATCAATACTACAAAGAAAATACATCACAAAAATTGTATTCTGCAAATGCCCCTGTAGAGTGCTATAATAATTTTCTTCAATGAAGGTCATTACACACACATGTTTGTTTGGATAATTGATAATAAGATGAGTTAGTACATATTAGGGCGGAATTTTTTGTTGCTGGGGGAAGGTAGCAGTGTTTTGCTTTCCACAGAATTTATACACTTGGTTACTCAACTAATAATTGATTCATTAGCCATCTATTAGACTTTACTTTTGTACTTTACTTTCCAGAAAGTTAAATAATCTTGTTCGTGGCAGTGATGGTTCAGTCAGTTTCAGAAACATTGTCATCTGAGGAGAGCTATAAAGAGTGGCAGGTTATTTTTTATGAACCTTTACAATGAGTATCATAAATATCTGATGATTTTAATTGAGTCTTATTAAGATATTTAATCTCTCCTGATTACATGACAAATAATAAAATTGTATCTATTTAACACCTGTGAAAGTCAAAGTAGGTAATTTATTACATATATTTTAACATTAAGTAAATACATGCAGTAACACCTTGGGGGTTATGTATTTAAAACACAGTTGTTGCATTTTTTATGCTTTTCACCAGCCCAAAAACCTTAGAACAGATATTTCAAACAGCTGCATGGTACAGTATTGGTTAAAAATCAACTGAATACCCAAAATATATTAAATGAGATTTTGAACCCATCACATTGGTATGTGTCTGTTATGTAGCCACTTATCATCAGTAAGTGGTTTATTTAAATATTGCTAATCATGAACATTTAGTATTCAATATAAGGGTGCTGTCTCAATGAAAAATTAAATTCTTTGGGAGACTGTATTCAGCACAAAGATTTACTACAACATTCTTATAAGCTTATAAACATCTGTGTTAATATAGAGGAGAGAACAGTATTGCAAGTAACCAGTTATCTTCATCTTGAGCCTTCTCAAGTTCACATCAGGAAAATGCTGGTGATTTTAGATTGGTTATCCATAAAAATTAAAGTTCTGTAAATCTAAAGTTTGCATAAACTTCAGTCAAGCATAAATGTTGAATGCAATTTACTGGATAAAGCTCTGGTATGCCTTACAAATGTGGAGAGCAAATATAGCAGATTGACCCCAAAATTTTTCAGGTTCATTCTCTGAGACCCCATTCTTTCTCATGCCATCTCTTCCCTATGACCTAGGTATCCGCTCCTTTTCTCTGGAACACACAGTCCATTTCTTTTTTAGCAACACTTAGTTTTCATTTACAAATACCAAAAGCAAAGCTCGTTACTTCCTTGCTGGAGAGGAGTACTAACCTGTATGGAACAGAGTGCATTGCCCCAGCTCTCAAGGTGTTGTGTTTCAGGAGTGAGAATAGACTTGGCTACTTTCCTGGTAGCCCCAGTACTAATAATGAGATCTTTCACACTTCAGGCCAAAGACAGAGGAGGGAGCACCCATGTGGAACTCCTGTAGGATTAGGTGCTCATAGGACTGGGGGCTAAGAACACAGTCTGCCTTGATTGAAGCTTGTTAGGGATTCAAAGTAACATTTTTAATGGAGTGCTTCATGATACAGGGATTTAGGGAGTGCTTCAGTTAACTACCACTTATTTCTTATTCTCTTCTCTAAAATATTCTCTTGGTTCAAGGGAGACATCTCTCTTTGATCACCTGTGCTAGGTGGCTTATATATCAAGCACAGCATAGGTTAATAAATATGATTTCTGAAATGATTGCAAAGTTTCCTGGTGTTTGAAGCCAGAAGGGATCCTCAGATCATCTATACCAGGTCATTAAGGTTTACCAAGGCTTCATTCTAGACTTAAAGGTGTTCATTAGAACAAAGAATTTTAGACCTCATGAGGTTTAACCACACTATAGGCAAAGACTGGAACTAATCCCTAATGTCCTTGCAATGGTAGGAAATTAATTAGATTAAATATGCCTCGATAAGCCGAGAAAATAATCTCGATAATGGTGCTGAGGAAGGCAAAAAAAAAAAAGGGTCCAGCTTCAACCTCTAATCCTTGGATTTTGTTACATCTTGATAATTAAAGATAGATAGCAGTCGATTACTGGAAATCTTCTCCTTCTGTAACTACATATAAAAAGTAATCCCACTGCCTTAATTTTTTTTTTTTTAAACCAACTGAATACATCAAATTTAGTCTTGCATAACAAAATTTATTTTCTAGTGTAAGGGTCATTTTGGTAACTCCTTTATAAGTTTTATCTGTGATTTCTACCTGCCTTATGAACTAGATTTTTATTGAGATCTTACAAGACTCAGTTCCAGTACCTTGCCTCCAGTACCTACAAAGAAAATAAAACTTTGCTATTTTTACTTTATGTATGACTTTTGGATCAAACTTGTTATATGACACCACTGCACCAATGGGATCATTATCCTGGATGATTCCTAAATACATATTGAAGACACAAACAGGGGTAAGCATTTATCTAGGGAAACTTCTCCAGTAATAACTTTAAATTCTATAATGAAGGAAACAAACATAATCTTCATTGCCAAGACAACCGTACTGGTGACAAATGCAACAGCACTAAGCAGCTGACATTTGTAGATACTTTAGAAATGGACTTAGTTTAAGACATTTTAGCCCTACATTTGTCAGTGGATTTCTTGTTTGATATATTCTGGTAATTATTAATGTTTCTTGGGTTTGCATTACAGTTTTTAGTTCAGGTAGCTTTCCCTGGTGCCTGAGCATTTGATGTCAGCCACATGCTGATTGACTTAATATTTTTTAAAAATGTCTCTTATTTACTTGATTTGCCTCGTATCATTCACAATTGTAAACCATATTTCATAGGCTTTGCTATTTTTGTGAATGTATGGGCATTTAAGTTTTATTTTGGGCTTTTTCTAGATGTCATAAGGATTTTGTCCTTTAATGTAGGTGTTTAGCTGCCTCTTAATGTTAATTACTTGTTTCATTGTCACCATTTAAATGCATGCACTCCTTTCTGTTTCCCACTGGGATCAGAATATATTTCTAAAGATTCAGTCTGTCTTTTAAGATCTTTGTGAAAGGGGAAAGTAGAGAGGAGCTGCTGATACTCCTACTGAATTAAAAGTTCAGAAGAAATTCTGAATAAACCTGAAATGAAGCCAAGGCTGAAACACACTCTAAACACATTCATATGCATGTACCAGGCTCCAAGTATTCTGCAGCAGTCTCAGTCTAAGGTCTGGTGCCTTTGGTTTTTTTTCCTTTGTTTACCACATGTTTACTTGGAGATATAACATCAGGAGCAGAATGTCATTTGATCCCCTAAGATAAGCAATATCCAGTTAGGTTGGTGTGTGAAAAGATGGTGTCCCTGGGAAATCTCAGCTGTTTGTTGAAAGTAGCATATTTCAGTATGTGCCATTCTTGCTGAAAATTGAACTCAGCTTTGGTCATATATTTTAAAAAATTGATCTGAATTTGAATTCCTGGAGTTTTTTTGTCCAGGTGAGTCTCATGGGAGTGGGAATTCTGAGATGCATAGTTCTGTGCTCAGTAGGGCAATATCCTGGAGTTAGTTCAGGGAGTGTCAGCGTCAGTCACACTCTGATTGATGCTGGCATTGGATAACTGCATGTGTACCCAATTTTGATTAGCTTTGAAGCAGAATTAGAAGGCATACTGCCTTTGATAATCCTTCTAATCCACTCAGACTTCATGTGAGTGACAAGGCAGCTGTTAAGAGTGTGAGAAGCAAACTTAAAATGGTGATAGAAACTTTCTCCTGCATCTCAGTCTTTGTTCATTTCACTTAGGATCCTCACCACTGCGTTCTAATTGCATTCTTAGTATTTCTAAGCTGCAGCCCTTTGCAAATGCCACTTGAAGGAGATTTTTGGTCAATGAGCCTATTTGTACAAGCTGGAATTCTTCTCTTTTTGTGCTTCAGCCTCTTCATCACAAACAATGAAATATTTCTTAAAATAAAAAAGATTCAACTCCATCCATTTGATTTTCAGAAAAGACAGTAGCTCTCTGTAAAACAATACATATATTTGCCCATAGGATGGTTCAGTGAGAGTCAGCTTCCATAGCCCTCACACAGGTTTACACGTGGATGTGTAAACTTCATACCACATAGCGTGCTTGTTTCAGTGAATGGCTTACTGATTTTGGTTTTTTGCTTTTTATGCTTTGTTAGTATCTATATGTTTTATTAAACCTTTCAAGCTAAGAACTATTGGAAAGAGCACTGTTTCAAAAAAGATATAAGACTTGGGCGCAGTAAAGGGAAATGAGAAGCCCTGGGTTTGTGAAGTCATTTTCACTGTTGTTAAATAGAGAGTGCACTGGAGTACAAGACACCCGGTTTCACTTTCGTCTACAAGAACTTCACCTATATGCAATTTCAAACATGGATGTGTTGATTGTACTGAAAAATCTGTTAGAAAACTGTTTAGAAAAAACAATTGACCTCTTTGCTCCAGTTGGTAGGCAAGGGTGAAAAATAATCAAAACTCCAGCTCCAATTGTGAAGTTTTTCATCCATGATAAAATTGACCCTTTTGATCTTTGGGTATAGGCCTGTTCTGTCAAGGTGGCATGCAAGAGATCACAAACATGCCCTGAGGGCAAAAATCCATCCTGAATTGCCAAGGTAAACAGACAAACAAGACATACTGATCCTGCTTCCTTTTGTCAGAAAACTGTAAATTTTATCAAGTTTAAATTAAATTAAATTAAATTTTAAATTAAATATGTGTGATTAACATAGGGACCTACAGGGAGCTGCCTCAAAACAGGATTATCATCTTGATTTTTCATTCATTTTTCAGTATTGTTAAGAGATAATGTGCTAGACAAGGTGTTACTCCTATTAGTGAAACATTATTTAGATATCAAAGGTAAAACAATTTTTAAGCCTATAAGTGAAAAGAAAGAGGTTTACATCAGGTGTACTTTTGGTTGTTGAAATCAGGAATGAAAAAATAGTGGGTGAGGCATTTATGATTTACAGTGTTCAAAAATCCACACAAACTTAATGTGACAATAAATAAAAACCAGAAATATAGTTCCACTTTCACACATCTTCACTATCTTCATAAGCCAGGTTTCTGAATCTCCAGTTTCACGTTTATGGCTGTAGGAATAAAATTCAGTATGAAAGTGTTTTTGTCTCAGGTGAGTGAGTTTTCTATACCAAGTGAAATAATAGTATAGAATTTCAAGCCATTGACAAGGAGAGGGCTTAACCTACTGACTTAATTGTCGATGAAGAAGCAAAATTTGTAAATCATTATTAATGCTGAGGTAATGCTTTGAGCATATTGCTGGTCCTTAGAGTTTATATAATAAAAGCTGTGTCTATTTAGAAGTTCAGAAAACAGTTAATTACTCTCACTATGTAGTTTACTTGTTAAGCATGCTTCCAGATTACATTGTCCAATTTGAAAAATTATCCTGAGTATTAAAGTGTTCAATATCTTCCTCTTTACGCAATTATTCTGTATTTCATTCAAGTAATGGTAAAGATCTTTTCTCCGTCATTAATTAATAAACTTGTTGGTGCACCCTCTTCAGAACCACAGCCCCCTTCATTACCTAACCATGATGGGAATATAGAAAAATGACTTGGATTGCACAGAGCCTTACAAACCCCTTCCCATCTTAAGGATTACAACATGGAAATGAGCTATCCATAAATATTAAAAATTATCTGCTTCTCACAGATGTTCCTTCTGCCTATTATCTGCAAAATTTCTGGATCAAGTGTTCAATATGAATATGTTAGTATCCACTAAAGATTGCTTTTGGCAGCATATGTGTTGATATCAGCAGGAAATAAATAGGAAAACATTAAAAGGTATAAAACTTTAAAACAATAGCTTAAAGGTGTTTTATAAACTGCAGATGTCTTATATCGTTCAAGTGGATGTCTGGTGTAGAATTAGAAACAGAGAAGACTGGAAGAAAACTTGAAAATGACTGGAAATAATGGGTCCCATGCAATATGTTGTATTTAAAGTAGAGATAAGCAAAATGAAAATTGCTGCTCTTTTCTTGTACAGATAGTGAGGCCATGCTAGCAGTTGTGAATGAGTGGTCCACCATTTTTTAATATCATGTTCTATAGCATGGTACTTGTCACTCTGGATCCTGTCCAAAAAGGCGATGCTATCAACACTGGATTGATCCTTTTTCTGTTCTCACTCACAAGTCTCAGCCATTGAATTTACATAAAGAAATTGTTCATCCCATGTAGAAGAACTGTCAATATCTATACATAAAATGGGAGCTAGATGAAGCAGACTTCCTTTTGTCAAATTATTAGTATTCTCTGTAATACCAGTGCTACTCTCTGTCTCTAAGCTTGAGACAATCAGTGAAGTCTCTTTGCAGAAGAGCCATTTGGAAGTGTTTATGGTTGAACATGGATCAAGCTTACAGGTTGCAACATTTGTCTCCTAAAATACCCCGGCACTGTGAGCTCATCGCACTGCAGGCAGCAAGAATGAGGAAGGAATTAGCACACACAGAGAAAAAGAATATCACTGAAAGAGCAAGGGGAAAGCAAGCTAGTTGTGTTTTTACAGGCTGGTGTGAGCAGAATGGGAAGGCTGAGTAGGCACAGTGTGGATAACTGACAGCCAGAAGCTGCAAAACAAGCCATACAGAGTAGGCACTGTTAATAAGGCAATATACATATAAGAAAATATTGTGTGATAGTGAGACATTTCACTCTGGAAAAACTTTACTGATGCTCCAAAATAAAAGAGAAAAAGTTCGTTTTGGTTGGGGCTTTTTTAATGATTAAAAAAAGATATTCACGTGTTTGGTCATTAAACCTCTGCCATCTATCTAGAGAATAAAGAGCCTCTTTCTCCTGATGAAATTGCAGCACTGATAATTAGCATCTTGATACTTTTCTTATTTTCTTTTCCTTTCTGTAAACCATTGTGCTGCTTATAACAGCTGTTTTGTTGCACTGTATTAAGTGAGATGCAGTGTGTGAAGTGTGGGGTCTGCATTTTGTATACGATTACGCTGATTAAAAGGCACTGCAGAGAGGTGCAGTGACCGATAGCATGGATGTCGATCATCACTGAACTTCACAGAATCACAGAATAAACTCAGTTGGAAGGGACCCACAAAGATCATGGAGTCCAGTTCCTGGCCCTGCACATCACCATTCCCAAGAGCCACACCGTGTACTGGAATCTATTGTCCAAACACTTCTTGAACTCTGTCAGGCAGTTTGCATTAGGATTTAATGTGAATTCTGCACCCTAGACATAACTTTTTTTTTTTTATTTTTGCATTTAGGTCAAATACCACTTCTATGGAAGGTCTAAATGAAGTCTGTACACAGAGTGCAGTAGCAACCCTTTTCCTTGCTGTCCTCAAAGACCTGGCACTTGTATATAACTTGTGGAGACCACACTTGTCTGCTGAGTGCTTCTCCAGTGCAAACAAAATACTAGAATCTGAGCTGTGGATTTTGATATTTTATAACCACTTGCCTGAGACTTCTGAACAAGGTTTTTCCATTTATTCAGCATTCTTTGAATACAACCTTACAAGCAGAGGCAGCTGAGGTGTCTCAGTAGTGGTTACGTTGGCAGGATTGATTGCATTTACCTCAGTAGAAAATCCTCTAGCAGCTGCACTGAGGGAAAATTTCGTTTAATGGCTGACAGTAAGTCATGTCCCCTGATCACCAGTTCCTACAGAGAGACAAGAGTTTACTTTCCTCACTTTAACAAAATATTCTGTTCTAACTAAATATGACACCCATTTAGCCTTTTATATGTGCCAGAGAAGACATTTTTTATCCAAAGCAGAAGGCCAGTGTAAGAACATGGCCAGAATCAGTCATTCATGTGCCACTGAAGTCTCACTGTGCCAAAAAAAATAGCATTTACCTTAACTCTAATAGTTCCTGCCTGTTGGGAATCAGTCTCACCATAAGACCTCTTTTCAAATGCTGTGCAATCTACTCACCTTCCTACATCAATGGTTTCACCAGCTTGTGGGATCACTTGAAAAAAAACTCAAAAGGAGCCTATGCATATATATATATATATATTTATATATATGTATATGCGCATATACATATATATATGTATATATACTATATATATATATATATTATAGCATATATAGCATATATGCTATAATATAGAGTCCTCACACTCTGATAAGTGGGTGTTGGGACAGTCTTTTCAGACTGAAGCATCTTACTCCAAGGCTTCATCACAGAAATGCCAGAAAGTAACCAAGCTGCACACTCAACACAAGAGCAATTGTTACTTGGACATTAACAACCACAGAGGTTCATTTCCAACCTAAAGGCTCAAATAAGGTCCCGAAATTAGGAATTGTGCTGTAGGTGTTCAAGAGAGACACACTGAGATATACACAGGATGTGATTCTGTTTCTAGAAGATGATCAAAATTGCAGCTTCAAAGAAACAAACATGCTCAAAACACTTTATCTTTAGTTATGCTTTGGACAGATGATATAATTTCAAAGGTGAAATTGTTATTTACCAGAACCTGTGTCCAAATGGTAGGTTTAATAAATTTGACAGGTAGAAACAGTACAAGAAAAAAAGTGTTTGTCAATTTAAGGCTTTTGAAAATGTTCTCCAGAGAAAGGCCTTTGGGTCAGGTTAGTCAGGCAAAGCAGTCAGTGGATTTGATAGAAAGGTTCTAAACTTCATGTTTTACCATTGTGAAAAAAAGCCACAAACAACCCCACAATATTTAGGGTCAGACAAAGATGCAAATGGGAGGCACAGAAAAGGAGCTTAATTTTTAAAATATTGTAAAAATATTGTTAGTACTGCTTCGAAAATTACTTTAGGGGGAAGTGCCCCGCACTTTCTTTTAAAAATCCTAAATTATTTGGCTGTGACTATATACTGGAAGTCAGGTGCTTTCTAGTAACTCCCTATCCCAGTGTCCCCATAGAACAGACAAATACACCTACTGAAGAGAGCCATGATTGCTTTATGGTTTTTATGTCTGCATTCACTGTTGAAGGAAAACCATGGTGTGGTAGATAGACAATATCCTATGTCTATGTCTCAGTCCCCTTTGCAGTTAAAACACAGCTGGAATTGCACATCTGGACTCAGAAATTTATGAGCTCTCTCTGCACCACAGTTTAGGCTGAGTGAGTCAAACAGCAACAGTTAAAACTATTTTTGTATATTCATAGCTTTGATATAATCCATGAGTGACAAAAATCACACAATACTACACTTAGAGTTGTACAATATGGTTTGTTTTCCCATGCTACTCAAAAATCAGAACTCTCCACATGTAATTGTGCTATAAGTATATGGCAAATATACGGTAGGAAAATATTCAGGTCCTTGTCAAAGGCAAGATATGCAATAGGCTGGTTAAAACCTTTGATCTTTGGAACAAAAATAGTTTTATACCATTACTTACATTTTCAACATTCTGAATAAAACAGACAAGTTAACAAGAAATCATATACAAGTTATGTCACATTATTTCATTCTCTTAGCAATGCCACGCTTACAGCCAATTCAAAGCATCATACTAAATTCACTGAAATGTTTTCCATGGAATTCATTCTAAGGCTTATGAATGCATTGTTTGAATGGCAATTAGTGCTGTATTATCCATGGCTTTTCCTTTTATCATCTGGGTTCCTGTTTTCTAACTTCAATTTCTACAAGCACAGAGCTGTGGCTCCTTAAACATTACAAAATAATAAGAAAAAAATGTAAAAGGCTTTCATTTAAGTAGAAAGAAGGTTAGAGAGATCTATTTCTGTAACAAGAACAAGTGGAAGATGCAGACTTTGTAGACTGACCTTGCTTATTCAAAATAAGCATAGACCTGTAGACAAAGAACTAGAGCATCTCATGGTAAATACCTCTGCTCTGGGATTTTTTTTTACTGTCAGTCATTACTTTTCTATTTTTAGCTTCAAGGCACCTTCTGCCTCCAGGCACTTAACGGAGAATCTTGATGTCCCAGAGTCTGTGACCATCATTGACTTCACTACCCCACAGAGCAAAGCTTAAAACATAACATAGATACTTTCTCGTACAGCTTTTGATTCATACTTTAAAACAAAGCTTCCTCTTATTTATTGATTGTTAGGACTTTTGGGAACAGGTTATCAACCTTTTCCCTGCCTGCAGCACTGCTTTAGCAGAATAAAGGACAAGGAAATCTCTCCCTATTAAACTGTAGGGCAAAGACCCATCAGAGCTGTGTTTAGCCTTTGAACTGGACCTGTTTTCGGTGTCATTACCATCCTTGCAGCCGGTGAGGAGATAGGGATGCCTCCAAAGATCCATTCAAATCCAGAGAATGCAATCTGAAGCCCTTGATAACATCTCCATCTACTCACCGATTTTAGAGGCACACTGATTTTAGTGGCAAAATGCTAATTTAGGAGACTGCAGTTTAAGCTATACCTACCTATGTCTAGTGTGATGAGACATGAGGGAAGAAACATCATAGCACATTAACTGCAAAAGTCTTTGCAGAGCAATCATAGTCACTACCATTTGAAACAGCCCAGGATGCTTCCTATGCGAAAGCATTTCATCCCTCAGCCAGATTCGGGAGCACATTTTAAAATTTCAATATCCTGGAGCACAAATGCAACATTTATCACATGAATGTAATTTGATCCTATCTCAGCTGTGAAGAGGGTCACATTTCTTCTGAAAATATCAAAAAACTTTCATTCAAAGTCTTCTAAAAGTTTTCAATTGAGTTTATTCACTTTTAGTCATATTAAAACCTTGCCAAAAATAGCTCAGTGCACATTGTAGTACCATGAAATCTGATAAATCTCATTGTCATGATATTTTAACAGTGCTATGAAGACAGAGTAGGAACATCTGTGATTATTAAATTGTGTTATTTTTGAAGGCGTTCTGGATAACATTTACAAATGTTACAGAACTGCACCAAATCAAAACACCCTCGAGCTGAAAAATTGATTTCCTTGGAGCTACTGCACGGAAACATGAGACTATAGCATATTAAATGTTGACTTTCATGTATTAGACTGTTTTGTAGGGCTTCAGAGGATTCTGATAATAGCTGATGCTTCCTTATAAATACATTTGGATTTTTAAAATGGAACACTTTAAATGTGATTTTTCATCTGTATTGTAATCAAAAATTTCTTGTGTTCTCCAAAATAAGGTACCCAAAGAGAATTTCACTGTCAAAACACAAATTATAGCATACTGTGTCCCATGTACAATTAACCCATCCATTTCACTGGGTTTTTTTATTAATGCACAATTCAGAAAACATCATAGTAACAGGCATTTCAGTAGCTTCAGAATCAATTTGAAATTCACATTAATTGGACAAATACTTTACACTCCTTTTATATAAGTGATACATTTTTTTCTAGATAGAGTTGGAAGAAAGTATGTGTCTTAAAATACTCTGATTAGATGTAAACTCAAGAGTTCAGCTAATTTCTGTCTCCTGATCCAGAAGATACCATGCTAAAAGAGTTAAAACAAGCAGCCCATTGTAGCGCTGCTTTTGCAGATTGAAGCTGAAAGTGAGACTGCTGAACTGTGAGCTTGCTAAGGAGCCTGATAACTTGAACTGCTAATTCAGTGGGAAGTTGCCCCTCTAAATTTCAGAATTCCAGGAGAAAATAATTGGATTTGACTTTAAAAATGGAACTTAACAATATGCTAGCAATTGTCATCACCTCAGTCGAAATACTTTGGATAGCTTGATAAGTTCAGTTTGCCTTTAACATTTCTAATTTTTCATTTTTTTCTTTATGGAATATATTTACATTAAAAAAGAAAAGAAACTGAGCTATTGTTTAACTTGTAACAGAAATAAAGCTTTCAAATAACTATGTTGCTTCAGTTTTTCCCTGAGTAAATTTATGTACATATGTGTAAGGACAACAAAAAGTTTGATCTTTAAAAAATGCAGAGCAGACAAAACCATCATAAAGTTATACTGGCAGGCTTGGGTAATTTTTTTCTAATCCTATAACAAATTGTCAAATGTTCTTTTTCACTGCTATAGAAATGGTGATATAAAAGATGGCTATGTTTCAGCAGAAGGAGGGAGAGCGTGCTGAACATTCAGTCTGAAGAACACTCAGTAGATTAAGATATATACTTTGTGATGAATACATTTGTAAAAATAATATTACATTATCTGTGCTTTTCCCATGTTGTTTGGAGAGCAACCTGATATTTTTAAATAGTAATCTGCAGCAAGGCAATTCTACTCAGTTTCTGAAAACACAGTTTCTGATATCAGAATCCCAGAGTTACATTAATAACCATAATGGAAAGAAAAGCATTGCTCATTCTCCTTCCATAGTAATGAAAATTCACATCTAGTGCGTTTGGTGAATTTAACAGTAGTGTCCTTAAATTATGCCCTTTAAAATAGTCTAAACTCATGCATGTCCAAAATTATTCTTTAATTAAATTCAGGAAAAGGAGAGACATTACTTACCATTTTCTATTCCATCTCCATCTGGATTCACCCCAAGACATTATCATATATCGCTGCTGTCCCAATCATACTTTCAAAAACGGGCTTTTTATAACAACTTAAACCTAAACATCTGTTCATCAGCCAGTATGGAACAGTGTCCTTGACATGCTTTTGTGTTTTGTGATAAACAAATACATTGGGGTTGCCTGCAAGCATTGCAGAGACAAGCTTTGCTTTGGTCCTTTCACAGAAGCATTGACAAAGTTTTGAGTGTAATGTACAGATCAAGAACAGCTGAAATGTACAACAGAGAACATAATTCCCTCTCACTTTACAGCATTTCCTCCTGTGAAGCAAGATACCTGTTGTGCCCAGATTCCTCTTGCCTCACTGAATTTTGGTTTATTTTAGCAGGATAATAAGGCAGCACACTTGGCTAGAAAGACAAACACACTTGCAAATTTGTGGCTCTCTTGATCTGATACAATTCTATAAATCCTGAGGCAGAAGAGGTTGGCTGTTTGCTTCTGAAATTGTTCAACAGAGAATGAGAGAAGCATGGATGTTTCTGGTGACTCAGAATTGTATTGGCTCATCTAACTAGCAAATAGTGCTGACTTTCATCCTGAGAGTGGGACATCTTTTTCTTTCAAAATGTGAAAACAGGACACATGATGTTACGTGTAAATGAGTGTAAAGGGTGATAACAGTCGTATTGCAAGGTGGTGAAATTAACCATGTAAGAAATTATACAGTATGGCATAAAATTTTGCAAATAATTTTTTATTCGTCCTAATCTCCTGATCTGGTCCCTGTGTTAACCCAGTTGTCTTGGAATTTATTGTAAGATTGCAACTTTTTAGTTACTTAGTTACAATTTAAAGTTACTTTTTTAAACAGTCAGTGTCTTTCTCCACCTTTTCCACAAATTTGAAATCTTGAAAAAATGTGTGCATATTCAAGGACACAAGCAGATTATGCTGTGGGATGATCTAAAGCCTCCTTATCTTAAAACCCTGCAGGTCTAAAATGGCATCTTTCCACCTCTGAAAAGGATCATTACCAGGACTTCACTGGGTATATTGCACTCTGAAAATGCATTTTTGATGCACAGAAGTTATTTTAGGTCTCATTTAGTGTCTTTTTTCATGACTACTTCCTTACCCTGCATAAAAGTAGAACAATTATAACTTTGATATTAGGGGTCAGGAACTTTAAAAATGTGTTTCAATTTAAATTAAAGTAGCAAGTTCCTTCTCCCTAAAACAGTAGTGAAAAAACATTATCATTATGTTTTATAGGGTTTTATTGCATTTATTAAGTATGGTCTCCTTCAGAACAGGTACACATCAAATAAAATTTGTGTCACTAAAAGACTCCATATTGCCAGAAAAATTATAGATTTTTTACTATTGATATCCTTATGATAAATTGTGAAGTGATTAATTTGATTAATACTGTCCCATTTTCTATATTTAATACTTATACTCTGTTCAGTATTATTTTCTGAATTAGAGCTCAGAAATGGACAGTGGTTTAGTGGTATTTCATGATTTTCCATCATTCGTTTTGGATATTTGAAGATTATGAAGAGAAATAATTACACAGTCCGTTAAAAAGTAGTCCAAATGGAGAGTGTTGCTAGAGAAATAGGTGAGGCTACCTAGGTGCAGATTCTTAAGTAGCTGCTGATAGCTAACATAAAGTTTATTATTAAGGATTCTATGGCACCACACCCTGAAGACAGAAAACTTTATCCCTACATGAGCTTTCATATCACAGAATCATTTCAGTTGGAAAAGACCCCTACGACCACCAAGTCTAACCCTTCATCCAGGACAGCTGCTACCCTTTAAACACCTCCAGTGATGGCGACTCAATCACTTCCCTGGCAGCCTGTTCCAGTGCTTGACAGTCCTTTTGGTGATGAAATTTTACCTAATATTCAATCTAAACCTCCCGTGGTGAAGCTTGAGGCCATTTCCTCTTTCCTATCACTTGTTACCTGGAAGAGGCCAACCCCCACCTGGCTGCACCATCCTTTAGGGTGCTGCAGAGAGTGATAAGGTCCCTCCTGAGCTTCCTTTTCTCCAGGCTAAACATCCCCAGGTTCCCCAGCTGTTCCTCGTGGGACTTGTGTTCCAGGCCCTTCACCGGATCCATTGTCCTCCTCTGGACTCACTCCAGCTCCTCAATGTCTGTCTTGTAGTGAGGGTCCAGAACTGATCACAAGATTCAAGGTGTGGCCTCACCAGTGCCAAGTACCTTGGAATGATCATTTCCATTGGAAAATATCTTTCCCTTCGCTGTGGAGTTGGTGCTTAATATAAGAATTGCTTAAAACATGATGTCTGATAGAATATCTGTGGGTGGAGATATTAACATTCTTAGTATCAAGGTTCCCATACTAAATATGACATTTAGGGAAAAATTCAATTCCTTGTTACAATGAAATTAAGACAAGGCAGGAGAAAGAGGGAAGAAGGAGAGAGAAAATTATTAAGAACCACAAAACGGCAGTTACTCAAAATAGTTAGAAAATTCCCGTGGGACATAATGATTCAATGTCTTTTTCTGTTTAAATCAGGAACTACTTCAATTTTTCAGTCTCACATGAGTCACATCACTGCTGTATATCATATATTCTGGTCCAAGTATAGGGCCAGAAAAAGAAAGTCTTTTTTCTATTTATGGCTGATACATTTAAATTCATCTAACTTCACACTTTGTGTCAATGTAGGGATGTTTCCCACTGAAGAATTTCAAGCAAGGTCTATGCAGGCTTATACTCAGTAAAATACAACTCAGCAGTTTATCTTAGAAATGGGTGACCTGACCTTTACATTGGTGGTCATATGTCTAAAAACTGCACAACAACTTAATGACTTCAATTTAAAGTCTGTAGCCAGTGGTGCAAAAAGCAGAGAAGTAAAAGAGCTTGTGGAATGCTATGATAGGACAATACCAGCCTACAGAGAAAGGCTGAAAGTGAAAGAACAGTAAAAGTAAGCTGAAAGCTTATCCACAAGCCCAATTAGGAGAGAAGAAGAAAAAATTTTTTAAAGGAAGTGAAAAAAATTTTAAAAAAGACAGATGGAGTTATGGAGTTCAGTTGGCTAATTTTCTACCTGACTGCCTGGATGAAAAACAGAAGTGTACTGACCTTGTCCATCTGTATTTCTGAGAAGCTCAAATAGTCAATCTGCTTCAGTTAACCAAAAAGCCTAGGTTGAATAGTTACTAACTGAACCCTAATCACTCATAAAATGTTTCTTAGTACTACAAAAAGGTCAGAATTGTTCCTTGCATGTATGTTCTACTATTCATCCTGAAAATATCACTTTCCAATATCAGATGGCTGAATGGCTTTAGCGAAAATAAGGACAGAATCTAAACTGCCACTAAAAGCTAACAGTAAATCTTTTTTTTTCTTAATTTTCCCCCAAATTTCAAAAGAAATTTGTACCTCACTGACTTGTTTTTCACTTTCCCTTTTTGCTTCCTACTTCTGGCCAGGGCCAGAGGACAAGGTTGTTTTTTAGATTAGAATAATTCAGATAAATGAAGCCCTCAGCTCCTCTTGACTATGACTTTCTAATCTAATTAGAAAAGAAAATTACTAAAAATATTAAACTCTTATATGCATCCAAAAGAAGAACACAAGGATGGTGAAGGGTCTGGAAGAGAAGCCAGATGAGGAGCAGCTGAGGTCACTTGGTTTGTTCAGCCTGGAGAAGAGGAGACTGATGGGAGACCTCACTGCAGTTACAACTTCCTCGTGAGGGGAAGAGGAGGGGCAGGCACTGATCTGTTCTCTGTGGTGGCCAGTGACAGGACCCGAGGGAATGGCCTGAAGTTGTGTCAGGGGAGGTTTAGGTTGGATATCAGGAAAAGGTTCTTCACCCAGGGGGAGGTTGGGCACTGGAACAGCTCCCCAGGGCAGTGGTCCCAGCACCAGCCTGACAGAGCTCAAGGAGAATTTGGCCAATGTTTTCAGGCACATGGTGTGACTCTTGGGGTGTCCTGTGCATGGTAATTGGGCTCAATGACCCTGATAGGTCCCTTCCAACTCAGCATGTTCTATGTTTCTATGATTCTATTATATTTGCAGTTCATTTTTTTCTATTTTACCACAATTAAATAAAACTTACTTATTTTTATCAATATTTTAAATAATTTTAAGTTCCTCCATCCTTTAAAAGTGTTAATAATGGTTTGTGTAATGTTAAGCTTAATGATCTCTCTTCTTCCAATAAAAATAGTGTCTGAATTACAATGGGATTGACAGACTGAAAATTACTATAGATGGACTGGACGAATGTTGCACCTAATATTCTGCACAAAGTTCTCTGGTGCTTTTCCATTTTTCTTTTTCTGAGCATCATTGCAGGGACCTGGAAATGTCCATTTCTGAGATATTGAGCAAGTTCCCAAAAGTGTTATTTTCTAGAGCTGCTAGTTTATGAAGTAGAGATAGAGGATGGACACGTAGACTCAATTTCAAACTGTACCCACATATTTCCAGGTTAGTTTGTTTTAGTATGTTTCCAGGTTTTTTCCTCTAACGTATACTTGCAAGAATAAATTTTCCATGCCAATTAATTTCTTCCTAATGCTAAAGTAAAGTTTACAAGCCCCTTGTTAAGGATTTGGAAAGAGTTTTAATGTCATTTGTCGAGAAACCAAACACCTATCAAGAGTTTAATTTTGCTTCAGTTCATACAGGTGACCCTAATTTTAATCACAAGATCAGTGATTTATAGAACAGGTGCCAAAGAGGTTTTTCTGAATCTCAGGCGGGTTTGGGACTGGCAGCACAAAGAGTCATCTTCCTCATTACTGCTTATTCCTGAGTTCTACAGGAATGGAATCTCCTAATTTATGATGAGGAAAGGTACTGGAAATGCATTATGGCACCTCTGAGAGGCACTTCGTGTCTTCATATGACGTGAGCATAAATTATGAATCATTTATGGTAGATGTAAACCCATTATATTATCCTGTAGTAAATATCTACATCATGCAAAACTCTTAAACTCCAGCCACTTTCGAGAGCACGGACTTTTTTCCTAATTTTTAAAAATAAAATATAGTGGGGTTTTTCTAATTTATTTCAGCCAAATTAAAAAAAAAAATTTAAAAATTCAGACTTTATTCCATAAATATCAAGAGACAGCCCCAGTAAGTCTACCTGATTGCCAGTAAGGAAAACAGAAGTACTTCTCACCATTTGGGTGGTTTTTTTCTAGGAGTTTGAGTAGTCCTGACAGTTTTAGTTTCCTCTGAACCTCTCAGTTGTTCTAGGACAACTAACAGTATTTGGATCATTCTTTTATCACATGCTCCTACACTTGCCTCTGCTCTTCTCAGTGCCCCAAACTGCCCATGCTTTCTTGCTGTGCCTTAAATTGTTATGTGGTGCCTTGGTAATTCAAGTATTAACCACATACCAATCACTCCTGCTTTAGAGATTTATTCCTCTGAGCTATTTACATCTTGGATTTGTTAAAGGGTTGGGAACAGCCTGATTCCAGCTGCTACTGCTCACGTTCACAAGTTGTTTATTTTCTACTATGCTTTCCTGTTTAGGATTCTTGGCCATTTCTTGGATTGAAGGACAGGTCTATGTGTCTTGGCCACCCATGAAGTTATTCCCTATTTTTTCCCTTGAATAGGATTGGTCTGACTAAAGTATTGCCATTTTTTTTCTATTTCTCCCAGGGGAAACCTATTTTTGTTGTTTGGCTTTTTATTTTATTTGATGCTTCCCAATCCTGATATATATCTTTTAACTTTACTGTCAACTTTAACCTTCTCTGTCTTTTTTATGTTCTATCTTGCATAAGTAATTTTTTTATTAAATTTCACCAGTTCTGTGCATGTTCTGTGGCATTTCAAAAGGAGCCAATGTACCAAAAGAGTAAAATGTCACCTTCCTCCAAAAGTAAATGACTGTTCCTGTTGTTGCTGCTCTGTTTGACATTTTTGGCAGTGAGATAGTTAACATTACTGATAAAAAAGGGGGATTTGGATGGTCATGGCCATGTTATACCTTATCATGTGTTCTTAATACAGAAGTGATGAGGTCCACAGTGCCTAAACCTAGGAAATGGACTTCTGAGAAATGTAGTCTTGCATATAATGTTGTGCTCCCAACTGAGAAAATGTAACTGCTCTGTGCTGAAAAGTGGGCAGCCTACTGTGTGTCTGAGACAGGCAGTGCAGCAGCAGTAAATTCCATCATGCTTAGTGTGTGACCATATTTATAGATCCTCACAATTTATCATGTTGTAAACCAACATTTGCCTTGTCTCTGAGGAAAGACTTAAAAGACAAAAAAACGAACCAACAAAGAAGTTAGTCAGAATATTTTAAAATATTTAATATGTTTTTCTTCTTTCATTTTCCACTTATTTCCTTTTGGTCTATCTCTACTTGTGACAAGCATGACTGATCTGTTTTAATAAAGGCAGTAGCATTTTGCTCAGTATAGGCAGATGATTTAAACTGAGACCATTTGGGAATTCTTAGTCCTAAAATGACTGTGGATCATCACGGCTTACTGTAATGTAGAAGGAAAGAAAGTCCTAATCAGCGTTGCTGTTGATGCTTGTGGTAGTGAACTGCAAGTTCTTTGAGCATCTTTTCCTATAGACTTGAAACTGGCTGATGGCCATTTCCAGAAAACACTTTGAATTTAACCTGCCAACAGGGGATTTTGTTTCCCCCTTTCTTATTTTGTAACATATATTTGAATTATGTGCAGTAGAAATTAAACTTAAAACCACCATGACATAATGATTATAAATGTTAAAGCATCAGCAGGTTTAGTATGAAAATATGTTTAAAAATAATATTAAATGATTCTTTTGGAGTTACATACTCAGAAACACAGCAGTAATGCTGATAACAGTGAGATTTTTCATTCTGCTCATTGAAAAATGAGTCTTTTCACCAGCACTCCTTTGGATTCCCAAGAGTTGTAGAACTTACAGGCTGATTTCAGTGATGTTTAACAAAGAGACAATTTTTAAAAGTTCCCACAAGCATAAAGGTAAGCAAGATCCACATTATTCCTCTACAGGAAAAGTTGTTCTATTTGGTGTTCTAAGAAAATCAGTGTCATCCTAATAGGCACATGTCAGTTTGAAGTGAGGAAAAAGGTAAACTGCCTCTAGTCTAACCAATAAAAAGGGAATCCAGCATACTGACAGAGAGAGAAGACAGTTTTGAAGAGCTGCTCTAAGTATGGAAAATACAGAGTCACTGAAAAATGTAAGATGTCTGTAAGAAAAGAGACATCATTGGTCCTACTGCTCGTTGAATAACTCTATCCCTTCCTTTTTTTTTTTCCCATTTTAGTCCACTTATTTGTTTTGGCTATAGCTAACTACCAAATGAACTCAGTAAGTACACTTCAACCATTCTAGAAAAAACAGTTTGAAACCTCCTTTAGACGTTCTTTAAAATCCATCTACTAAGGAGAAAAACTGAACAATGAACAGTGATAGAAAGACACCATGATCAAGTAAAAGTTACTTTAGTGACCCCCGGAAAGGTTTCTAAATAGCAGTGTCTGTTATGAGCCATGTGTGTCTAGAAGGGTACACAAAGTGCAGTAGGGACCTAGATGTTGTGTGTGGGATTTGGAACTGTATTAGATGCCAGTTCTTACAGATTATAGTTAAATGTATGCACTGATGCTTTTTAAAGCATTATATAAAAATAAATTAAGCAGTTGTCCGTCTCCCATGAAAGGGAAGGTTAATTGATCATCCAAATTCCCGAGCAACTTTGAAAACATCAAAGCCATTCCTATTTATAAAAAAAAGTGCAATGGTATCTACAAAGTATAACTGTTTGAGTTCTAATAGTGCAGGGGGCTAAATTGAGCAGAATTTGGTTAAGTACAGGACAAGTATGATGTTTTTATAAAAGAGAAGGAATTTTTATTTCATTTAAATGTTGGAAGAAAAACAGTTTTGAAATATATTGATGCTGTCATAAATTAGGGCCAGGAACCAGGTAACTAATTCACTACATATTTACATTTTCATCTTAATTCAAACTACAAGAATCGTACATATAGCGAAAAAAAAAGCAACAACAACAAAACAACAACAACAACAAACCAACCAGAACTCAGTCACTCTTCTCATTAAAAGCCTGGGTCATGTTATCTGGCTTAATATGGATTTCCTGTAGCTATTTCTCACTGGTTTCACATACAGTTTTGCTTGAGCCATCTGCCAAGCTGCTGAGAGCTCTGGAGTCAGTTTTGAAGTAAATTCTAATCAGAACCATGTCAAGGATTGAATCTATTGCACTTCCCTTTCCTTGCATTAATGGGGGCAAAGAAGTGGTTCATGGTTAGTCTGTGAAAGGTGCAAGACTCCACAGGCTAATTTCATTACAATCGGTATCAGTCTGATGCCACTTTTCCTTCAGAGTCCTCTGACTACTAAATTAAATGCAGTAAAGCTTACTTCTTTTTTGCCTTTCCCTTTTCCTTATTTCAGCCTTCACTCTTCACTCTCACAGGGGAGACGCTTATGAAATGAAGGAAAAATATACTTTCTTTTTTCATATACAGAAGGTCTGGAATCCAGAATTTTAGTTGATCTGGGACAGTGAAAGAAAACAAAAATTAGAGGTTAAAAAAAATCTCATGAGATATTTTAAGGTAAACAGAAAAGAAGTGTGAAATGGGGAAATATGGCAGTGAAATATTAGAACTGAAAATAGAAAATGAAAGGTTGATGGAAGACAGGAAAAGACAGGAAACAGCATTTAAATGTGAGAGAAAAAAGAAATGTGAAGAAAAGGCAAAATCTGGAGGGCGACAAAGAGGTTTGATGGATCATGTTATTTAATCAAACAATAGTTCCAAACATTCTTGCAAGTTGCTGGAGAATACAGCATTTCTTTCATGATGCTGCACGGGTCTGAGCTCCAATGAAATATCAGGTATTCAAGTGGCAGCAAGGGTTTAGACATGCAAGAAGGAAATAAATAAGAGAAGCCATTATAATACTTCTGAACTATTTTTTGTCAATCAACATTCTGGGAGGAACAAGTGAAAGGTTTAAAGAATTTAGTTCCCACTTATATTGGAAAATTATTCTCCGTAGTCCTCCTCTCTCTAAAAACCCCAGATGAGACTGAGGCAAACTCATGCTCTGTCTTATCAAGAGAAAAAAAATTAACAGTGGGTTGAAGGGATTGAATTAGAATTCAGGTGTAATGAGAAAAATTTATTATGGGGGAAAAAAAGAAAATAAAAAGGAAAATAATTTAATACATTTGTAATAAGAAAAATGAAAGATGAGAAAAATTCAGTGGTTTATTTTACAACATAATATATATGAAAATGGATGGAACCATCAAAGCACAGTATCTTGAAGAACTAATTTAAAAAAGGCCTTGGAGAATTTGAAATTTTATGAACAGCTATTCAGCACTACTGGAAACTTTGAAAAGTCTCTGAAACCACAAACAGCTGAAAGAAGGAGCCATGCACAGGCTAGAGATTAGCACACATATAACAGCAGAAATGAGGAAACAGTATAAGTTCATATTTGGTTTATTGCATGTAAGATTTGGTGCCAAATAATTACAATAAAATGCAGAATGTTTAAATGCGGTATATAAACTTGAGAAGTTGGGAATGTGAGGCAACATTTACTGTGTTCTTTTTTGCATGTAGTAAATTATAATTCTGCAGTCCTAGCAGAGCACATGCAGTCACTTCTAAAAATATTTTAGTATTTTTATATGCTCAGAATTATGCATAATTGCCTCAGTGAAAAGAATTGCACATATATTTGCTAATAAAGCAAAGGCCACTTCTACTCCAAGACATAAAAGAAATGTCGCCAACCTAATACTTAACGCCATTGTCCCACTTAAGGGTCTGTATCTATCCATGAAAATGTGTCAGTAGTGATTTACATTAAATCAGTGTGTTCTGTTCAGAATCCTATTTTGTACTTTGCACTCGGTCAGTGCAAGCAGCAGAGCAGGGCAGAACATGATTTTGCAGATTTCCTTCGACTCTTCTCTGCTTTGAGCCTGCCTTGTACCTGGGCCTGTGCTTTCTTGTGGCTCAGGAAAGGAGGAATCAGGATTTGATGCTCACTGTTCTTTCCTCCCAGTTCCTGTTCTTAGAGTTTTCTGTAGGAATTTGGGGGGTTTTTCCATAAAGCAGTGTAGGACAGAGAGAGAGAGAGAACCATCTAAAATTATCCTGAGTTGCATTGCAATTATTTTGTAAACTCATTCCAGTGAACACTTTTATCAGAATTTTCAAGTAAAAAGGTTAAACCAAGCAATGTGCACTTACTCTGGTGACTTTAAAAGTGAACATCCAGAAAAGTACAGCAAAATTAGAGACATTAAAGAGTTTTCTAGCAGCAAACAGATTTTAGCCAAATTGATGACAATAACTATTTTAGCTTTTGTTTGAGGAGTAAGAATGATACTAACATGATTCTGTAAGTAGTAGCACAGTGACCCAGAAGATGTAGGATGTTAAGGGCTTTTAATGCCCTCCTAAAAGGAATAAAGTACCAGAAATACAGTGGTTGCAGTGAAGGGAAGGGAAGGAGTTGCTACCATATTAATGAGTTTTCCCATAAACACAAAAATGAATTTGCACACAGATCATCCAGTTTCTTGAATTTCACACGGCTGTTTCTGTTTTGACCAGATGGATTTGGCCTTTTAAAAATCTCTTTTCTACATGCATATTCTAATTTTTCCCAGCCTTTCAAGGAGTAGTCATATTAAGAAATACCTGAAAATATTAGCTGAGAGAACAATTTAGCCAGAGGGAAATAAATTCAAAGAGGATGTCTGGAGCATCAGAAAGTTAATCTAACTTTCACCCTGAAGATTTCAAAGCTTTTAACTTTATCACCTGTGGCAACCACATTTGCGATGGCTTTTAGAGTTTTGACGTCACTTTGCTTTTTCTGTAGCTTTTCTAGGTTGTGGGTAATAGTGAGGGTATTTTGCCTCCTTTGCAATACATTCCTAGGTCCCTCTTGGAAATAATATTCCAGGTACCCAATGTGTAAAATTTCATCTGACAAAATCAATTCTCTGTAATTATTGCTGAAAACACTGCAGCTATAACTCGCTGATTGTGCCTTCTGCTCTCACCTGCCAAGCCACATTACACTGGTGCCTGTTGCCACTCCAGCCAAAAGAACCCAAGGGAAAAATTTTTGGAGCCTAATCAACAAAGCTGTGAGACTAGACACAGGTAAGGTTTGAATGTGGTATTTAAATACACAACAGAATGTGCTGCTTTCATAATATTGGCTTGATCCCCATTGCAAGTAGGATTAAAATTCTGTTTCTGACCTGTGGCTTTCATTACTTTTAAGGGTTTGTCTGAGGTTATTAACATAATTTTATTGCAGTACTACTATGTAAATTATAGAAAAAGTGTAATATGCCAGATACTATGTAATTACTCCTCCACATTCACAATAAAGCACAATTGAACATATGGCAGACGTGGTTAACTGTACTTTATGCTAATCTCTGCATACTATTTAGTTCACCTAATTAACTATACGTGGTATACTACACACTGCCTCGCAGCAGAAAATCAAGGAGGAACCTTCTGGATGAAGCACTAAATGCCTAAGAGAAGAGGCAAATCAATATTATACTCTATTATGACTTCCCTTTCTTCCACCTAACTGTCTGTTTCTTTATTTTTAAACATCTATTCTTTCTTCAGTGGCCAAGACAAAGAAAATTTTGACTAGACCTGGCCTTTTTTATCCATAGAATACTGTCAGCTCCTCTAATATTCATATTATTGGAGAATGCTCAGGAAAAACAAATGTTGAAGTACTTAAACATTCTTATCAGAATGTTCACTTCCAGTAAGGGAACCACAATCAGTTCCAATTGACTTATACATGCAATAAAACCAAGTAACTGCTTTTTTTTAATGGCAAGTCTGGTTTTGAACTAGATTCAAATCTTAACATGTAAATTGCAAATTTATTATAGGAAATCACTGAATTCAAAATATATGGTCATTGAGAATTTCTGCTTACTTAGTTGTCAGAGGTTATTAAGAAGCAAAAATTTTCCAGAAGAATATACCTTATTTATTTGAATGTAGATAAAGGTCAAATAAAAAAAAAAATTATTCATAGTCTCAAAATTCTTAGTATGGTTACCAATATACAAATAGCAAATAGTACCCAACTGTCCTTAGAATGCAGAGTACAATCTGTTGCAAGGAACACAGTAGACTCCATGGATAACTATACACCTGCTGACCACTTTCAAAAGTGTTGCAGAAAAAAACATCTAGCAATGATGGACCAAGCTGGGGAAGAGGTGTCCTGGCTAACAGAGGTGGGAAAGTAGCTCCAGAACTAGGGGGACCCACTGTGGCCTGTTCCCACGTACACAACTGCTCTTAGCTTGAGCTGCCCCCTGAATCGTGTTCTGTAGTTTGGTTATGGGAAAAAGCCCCCTTTTTGGTAGCCTCCTTCACATGCTGGTGGTTTAAATTGTTGACAGCAAGTTCAGAGCCCACCTTGAATGCATTTGCAGGCTCATCAAGTATATATTACTCTTCTCATTAATTTTATTTTCTCAAGTCTCCAAACTTAACCTTTATCTAGAGATTGTTGCAGAAACACTATTTTTGAGGTATCAAGGATGTTCTCAGCCAGTGAGAGCAATCACAGGCCTCTGTCTCTTGATAGAATATATCTATCAAGTTAGATATATTGATATATATCTATATATCAATATATATATATCTATATATATATATAGATATATATATCTATATATATATATATAGATATATATATCTATATATATATATATAGATATATATATCTATATATCATATATATATATAGAATATATCTATCAAGTTGCCTGTTGCCACTGTCTGACCTTGCACTGTAACAGTCACACCCCATAGGGCAATCTTGACAAGTCAATGATCAATATATCCATGCAATTAAAGGAGCAAGTATTGCCTTTACCATTTCCTCCAGCCGGCTTCAATTGCTTCAGTCTTGTCTAGGGGATGACTTTCCATCTTGTACTAAAACACACACCGGTGTTGGACCCTTTCACCAATTCACCAACACTATTTCCTTGAGAAACCTTAGATAAAATACCAAGCATTATAGAAATCAGACTGGCAAAAGCTTCTGGGAAAACATAAAACATGCAAGAAAAGGCTTTTTTTTTCTTGTTTGGGCTTTTTGTTTGGTTTTGGGGTTGGCTTTCCTATTGGTAGTGCTTACAATTCAGATTTCTGCCATGGAGTTCCAAACAGTCTTCACAACAGCATGGTTGGCTACAGAAACCCTTCGACTAACACAGGGTTTGTGTGCTTGCTGTATAACAGTGATAGCCTCGTGGAAACCTCACACTACCAAGATACAGCATTGTTTGATTTAACAAACAGCTTTTCTTCCCTTTGTTGTCTGTGTGCTGAATGTGCTTGCTTCTTCATGAACTTTATGCTGCTGCGGTAGAGGGTTATGACTTAATTAAATGTCTCTTCCTCTTTTGTTAAGGTTTTATTTCAGGACTTTTAAAAGAAAAGATAAAATAAATAAAGGCAGTCAACTGCTTGCCTCTGATTCACTTTTATCCCTCTCATTTACAATCTGAGGGAAAATGAGCACACTGGATACCTCCTAGTGAGTGGCTGACAACTAAAGATGAGCAAAAACTAATACTTTGTTATTATCTAGCCTAGAGAAAAGTTTACAGGATAACCAGCTATTGACCTTTTCAAGTAAACATATTTAAGAATTCAGTGGTTGTGGGGAGCTTAGACAAGACACAGCATGAACCCTTCAGAAAAATGTCCAAATGTTTGTACTTGAAGTTTAAGTGTATCACTGAAACAAGTCTTCTTTTTTACAGTTTGTCTAACATTTCAGACAAAAGCAATGAAGCTGAGGTTCCATTTTCACATTATATATATGATGAACCAGGTATACAGTTTGAACATTTCTCAAATGCCAACGAGTCCGCTTTAAACACTACCCTTCACTCCCTACACTTGCAGAAATGATGCTGTAGTGCTATCTGAAAGTACACACTAGTGAGGAAATTATGATCGCTTTGAAGTGTAACACCAATAGACCTCCCCTGGTCTCCTTCCTTCCATTCGCTCTGGATTGCTTTCTTTTTCTTTCTTTCTCTCCCTATATCTTCTTTTTATTTTGTTTTTTCTTCATTCTCTTTGTCATCTACGTTTCTTTTTCTTTATCTCCCTTTCTCTCTTTTATTTAATTTATTTCTCTTGTAAAAGGAAGAGCATTTCCAAATTAACTCATTTAAATTAGGTTTCCATTAAATTGACTATAGCCAAGATTAAAGTAGGGGTTTTATTTTTACAAAGTGAAAAAAGAGAAAAAAGAGTGGTTTTGTCAATTGCTGCCCATTTGCCATGGTGAGTTCTTTGGCACATGTTGATTTAGAGAGAGCAAGGAATTGTTTTCTGACATGAGTAACCAGAACAGATGAGCTTTTCAAGGTTGCTGCTTTCCTTAACTCTTCAGGAAAAAAAAATGGTTGAAAATTCGCACAAATCTCATTAACTGTGAATAACTTTGATTTATATAAGCTTCTATCAGTTGCCTTGAAGTTTTTCCATACCTCTCTATTCATATATGTAAATATACATCCAAATTGAGGATACCGACATTGTTTTCTTTCTCTCTAGAATGTTGCACTTTAGTTGTTCTCTTAAATTCCTGAGGACAGCAGCACACAATGAGATGTTTTATGTCTGATTGCATTACTTTATGTGTTCTGGTACTCCTTATTCCTGCAGATTGGGATTTGGTTATTTGGGGATCTTTTGTTTTAAAAATAAACAAGCTACCTTGTTTATTTTTATGCTAGCTACACCGTAGTGTATCATTCCTAGTTAATGTTTGCAAGCTGAAGCATACATGTGTCACAAATCCTGACAGTAAATAATTAAAGTATTTAAATAAACGTGTGTTTGTGTGGTAGGTTTGTGGTTGTACAGATTTGTAGAGCAAGATCTTATACTGATCTATAATTATAACTGCCACTGACTAGCATGATCCTTACTGAGTCAGATTAATTTACACATTAAGCAGCCATCTGTAGAAATTTTCATAGTACCTTGTTTGCAATGCCAGGGCTCACATGGGGATTTAAAAACTAACTTGGCCTCTAGGGATTTTTTTTAGCACTGCTATTGGATGCATTTGCTGTGAACACATTTTTCTAGGCACTGACACCTTGTACTCTTTGTCACTGTTTTATATCAGCAGAGGCTTTTTAATATTTTGCATATATAATAACATAAAAATTGGTAATCTAAGAACAGTATTTTATATATACATACATGTATATTTATATTTTTTAAAGTCTTTGACTCTGTGTTAAAACTCTTTGCAATACTTCTGAACCAGAACAGATTTGCCATCATCTGTAGTCATAAAATATAAAAACACAACGTATTTTGGCTACAGTAAGAAACATATTGCAAGCGTGTTGATGCTAATTCTCTAAAAAAAGGATAATAACTGCAATGTACTGTGTAAAAGTCTTCTTATGCATGAGTGTTTTGTAAGTAAGCACAACTTGTGTGCTATAAAGGGGATATAGCAAAACTTATTTTACCTGATACAAAAATAAATTGTAAGAAGTATAAATACAGTTTGTAAACCCAGTTTTCAAAGATGAACACTGTATTCTGTTATATTCAATCAAATGGGTGAATAAAAAAGAGCTGATGGAGTTAGCAAATCATAGAATCATAGAACATGCTGAGTTGGAAGGAATTCATCAGGATCATTGAGCCCAACTCCAGGGCCTGCACAGGACACCCCAAGAGTCACACCATGTGCCTGAAAACATTGGCCAAATTCTCCTTGAGCTCTGTCAGGCTGGTGCTGGGACCACTGCCCTGGGGAGCTGTTCCAGTGCCCAACCTCCCCCTGGGTGAAGAACCTTTTCCTGATATCCAACCTAAACCTCCCCTGACACAACTTCAGGCCATTCCATTGGGTCCTGTCACTGGCCACCACAGAGAACAGATCAGTGCCTGCCCCTCCTCTTCCCCTCACGAGGAAGTTGTAACTGCAGTGAGGTCTCCCCTCAGTCTCCTCCTCTCCAGGCTGAACAGACCCAGTGCCCTCAGACCCTCCTCATACAGTTTCTCTTCCAGACCCTTCACCACCTTTCTTACCCTCCTTTGGACACTCTCCAATAGTTTCATGTCTTTCTTACTTTGTGGCCCCCAAAACCGCCCCCAGGACTCAAGGTGAGGCAGCCCCAGTGCAGAGCAGAGCAGGACAATCCCCCCCCTTGCCCAGCTGGCAATGCTGTGCCTGATGTCCCCAGGACATAGTTGCCCCTCCCTGCTGCCAGGGCATTGCTGACCCAACTTGTCATCAACCAGGACCCACAGGTTCCTTTCCACAGTTGCCCTCCAGCATCTAATTTCCCAGTCTATGCAGGCTTACCCAGGTGCCAAATCTGGCACTTGCCCTTGTTAAAATTCATACAGTTGGTGATTGACCATCTCTAATTTGTCGAGGTATCTCTGCAGGGCCTACATGCCTTTGAGAGAGTCAACAGCTCTTCCCAATTTAGTGTCATAGGCAAACTTACTTATTATTCCTTTGAGTCCTGCATCCAAGCCATTAATGAAAATGCTGCCATGGTTATTCAACTGTGGGCCAGACGTTTTGTCCAGAAAGATACTGTGAGAAATGGTATCAAAAGCTTTGCTAAAGTCCAAAATGATTACAACTACTGTAATTTCTATCATCAACATGCCCTGTAATGGTGAGCAAGTCAGTTCATTGCTCTGCTATGCTTTGCCTTTCTCACTTTTGTCTGTTTTACCTGTTTGGACCACCAGTGCTTTCAGACAGCAAAGAGTCTTCTAGTTCTGCTAAAGCATCTACCACCAAAGGGGTTCAGCCCACAGGGGGGTTCTGAGCATTATTGTAACACTAGTAAAAATAACTGTAATGAAACAGCAAAAGCACAATCATCTGCCAAATTCAGTCACAAAAATGGGCTCACTAATATATAGAGAGTGTTCTGCTATGCAATAAAATATTCATGGTACTGAGACCAAGAAAGTCATGGATATTCATGGAACAGATCCAATAATAATAGATTAAGTCATTTTCCATGACTTAGAACAGGGCTTTTAAACAGAGGTAGAATGATTTAGGGTAACTCTATAATATTTAGGAGGTTCTACCCATGGCAACACTGAATCCACTATGCCCACTTTCTGACTCAACAGTATATGAAAAGTGGTAGCAGGAGTCCATCCAAGACAATTAAATCTGATTAACAAATAAACTGGAAGAAATCAAGATAATCTGTACACACATGCACACACAGGAGAGCTTAATGCCAGTGAATAATTGTCTAGCTTTTGTTAGTATTTCCAAAAAACGTCAGCTAATCAGAGGCCTAAGGATAGTAACAGAGGTCCCAGTTACTACAGTGAGTAGAGGGATCAGACCAAATCAACCAGAAGCTTATTCCCAGCCACTGGTGGTCAGATGCAGATTTTTAGGGAAAAGAACAGGACAAACGATCTACCCCTCCACTATGGCTTTCTAGGTTGTGATTCATTGGTTTTGGACTTTCTGAGCCTCCCATCTAACATGCTTAATGGAACCAGCAGGGATTTTCTTTAAAATAATTCACATCCCTTTCTGAATTAATTTTAATCTTGCTGTCTCCAGCAGCCCGTCTTAGTGGATCCACAATCGCAAGCTATGTGAAAAAGTACTCTCTTTGTTGATTTATTTTTTTTGTTTAAAGTCTATCATCTGATCATTTAATTAAAATACTTCAATTCTTATTTAATTAGAAATATTGAATAATATTATTTTCTACTTATTTTCTCACCATCTATGGCTGTATGGGCATCTCAGTCATATTTTACAGAGCAAATTCTAAAACTAAATTTTCTAATTTTCTCCTCATAGAGAGACCCACCCAGCCCTTCAATAATTCTGTTCTTTAACCAAGAAATCTTCCATTCCACACATGTTCTTTATGCAGACAGAATGGCCAGAATGGCACACAGTATTTGAGAGGAGTAAGACCTGTAAAATGACATGACTATCTTTTCTGGTTTGCAGCCTTCCAACAATTCCTAACCTTCCAATTATTTTTAACATAATGTTTTTCTTTCAGAGTGCTCATGAGCACAGCTTTGAAATTTTTGAAGGACCATCCACAGCATTGTCCACTTTGGATGCTTTTATTCCTACATGAATTGAATGCTCTCCTGGTAGTCAGTTTTCAGTATATTTTCTGAGTGATATCATCAGGAAAACGTTTTTTGCTTTGCTATTCATCCACCTTTCCAGATGATGTAAAAATTTGTTGAATAACTCATGTTCCAGTATCAGTCCCTAGAGGATCCACTTAGAAAACTCTCTCTGTTATTAAAAGCACTCCTGCACCTCGCTTCTCCCCTTTGAACCAGTATATGAAAACATTCCTTTCTATTCCATAGCACCTTATTTTCTTTGGGAAGATCTTGTGAGAGAACGGTTGTGGAGAGAATAAGCAGGCCATTCCTTTTCTTACGGATTCTCAATTAATTCTGCCTGGCTACATAAAGCAGGACTTTTTCTATTGGTCTTCCTAGATCTACTAACTCTGTGTTATTTGTTTTGGCAGAAAAAGTCAGATATAGCTAACAAACCTGTAGTTGTACTAGTCACACCTGGAACCTGGATACTGACATCAGCACTGATTTAAGCAGCAGGTTAGGCACCGCAGTTTACTGAGCAGCTATTTCATATTTGTAGCCCTTTAAAACTCACAAAGAACATCTGGAAATGTGCTGTCATTTGCTTCAATGGTTTGTTCTTAAAATTCTTCTTCACATACTTCCCTCTGAGGCTCGACCTCTCCTTACCATTCTTTATTGCCCCATTTCCTGGGGTTCCTTTTTTATTTCAGTCTTGTATAAAGTCTGATAGACATTCCATAAAATTGTATTTGTGTTAATATTAATCATGACAATATTTAGCTTTTGTTATTATTGCTTTCTTCATCTGATAATTGCTTTCACTTTTGATTTCTAAGAAATTCTACTATGAAGAAATTCCTTTACTCTATGGTTTTACCAGGTTAATTTTATCAAGATTTGTTTCAGTCTTATTTTTTTCTTTTTAGTGATGCGTACTTTACTGACGGCCCCTTGATGCTGAAAACCATGAAATAAAGTTGGTGAACAAAAAATGCATCTTGCAATACAGCTTATGTTGAGAATTATGTCCTGTTAATGTCATGAAACCTTCAGAACTCTGCTTGATAATTATAAATTGATACCACAGAAGCATTTTACCAGGGAGCACAGCGATGGCTAATGCACTGTCACCCGTGTTTTGCATATTCAGGGCACTGCAGACTCTCTGCCTCCCAAACAGTTCCCTCCATGCCTTAGCATTTTGTTTGTAACCAAAAAAAGGGGGTTTTTATTTTTTCTTGGACTAATCCTACTCACAAATCTCAGCAGAATCTTTGAGAAAAATCTCCCTATTAGATGGAACAAGACGTTTGTGGAATTTTCTTCTCATCAACACCGATATCAAGGCTTACAGTGGGTGTGCTAGGATCACAGAACATTTTTTGCAGTATTCAATTTATTCCAAAGCATTTGGCCATATTACTCTTTTGTTGGATGAGATGATGACTGTACACGTTAAATATGGTGCTAATTTAGAAACAGACTGGGTCTAAGCAAAGAAACTAAGGTTCATAAGGGTAATATATACTGGTTATTATAATAAAAATTGATTAGATTATTAGGAAATAGTATAGTATAGTATAGTACAGTATAGCATAGTATAGTACAGTATATCTTCCTTGAAAATTAACTTAGTAGAAAATATCTGCTTTGGAAATAAAAATCTAATAAGGCAATTTAGCCTAGGCTATAGGAAATGGTAAATAGATAAAAGATAAAAAATGCAGTGTGAAATTCTGTGCATGGAAACAAGAACAACTGACTGGTAAAGGAGAGCTTTGTTTCAATTTGAAGAAATTTGGGACAAAAGCCTAGAGATTACATAAAAATTCTAATTGAAATCTACTTTTCTGACCAACTCCATGAGTTAAAACAGAATATAAGGGACCGTACGCAAGATTACCTTTTCTTCATGGGAAGAGCTATAAAGCAAGAACTACAATAGCCTTATGAATAGGGAACATAGGAAACCTCAACATAGTGATCTGACAAGACCAATTTTCTCAACAGTCAGTGTGGTATCCCAGTATATGTAATTCTAAATAACTTGGGAAGGTGAAACCCTCTTGAGATATGTGCACAAATAAGGTTAACACACAAAACTGTACTTTGTCATTACAAGACTGACAATTACCATCACACTTTGAATACAATTTCCAAAAAATTCTACACTAATTCCAGCTACAGGAATAATATCACTACAGGGTATTCCTACTGTATGATCATTCTATTCTGCATTGCTGGTTTGCTATGCCCGCTATGATGATTTCAAAATATTCATGTACGTGCTCTAATCATGTATTTCTACACTTGAACAAGAGAATGTTAATAAAAATGTGCATAGCAACATGAAAACCTTAATGGCTGCCTGGAGAGTTAAGGAACACATTTCCAAATGTACATTAGCCTTTGCTTAGGCTGCTTTCCTAAAATACAATTTGTCACACAGGATTCAGAGAAGCCATAATTTCCAAGACCTTCTTCTAACATATGGAATAACTATCTACACAGTTCCCAGTCCAAAGCTATCAACGGTTTAGTCTCAGATTTCTCAGAAGAAATAGATTGTGGCAGGATCAAGCAATTGACCCAGGAACTAAACAGGATTTAAGTTCATCTAAAATTACAGCCCCCAAGGCCTGTACTCCAACTCACCTTATCTAAGAAATACCTAAAATTTACTATGTGCTTCCTTAGGGCATTGCATCAAAGCCTGCCTTCCAGATCTAACTGCTGTGCATTGGGAATGACAGTCAGAGTGTGCAAAAGCAGGGCAGGCAGCACCTCTGTGCAGGCAGACCTGCAGGCAGCACAAGAACCTGCCAGGCAAAGCTGTAACGTGAGTGAGTTCAGGTGATTCTTAGATGTCTTGTTGAGGTTTTGCATTTTGCCTTTTTGGACCCATAATCTTGGTTTCACTGAGAGTATCCTTTCTTGCAATCTGATCTAAAGCCAATTTCTGCACACTGAAATCCTGGAAAACTCAAAATCAAGTGTGCACAAGTATGTCCCCAAAAAATTACTTAAATAGAGAACAGCAGAGTTTATAGTGTTACCTGTATTAAGCATGGCCGAGAGCAAGGAAATATTGCAGATGCAGGTGAGTTATCCTCTGTCTGGTGGAAAATTAGTAAGATTTGAAAGGTCATTTCTGGGCTCCTTTGCCTGGCAAATATCCTTCATGTGATAATATTTGAAACCATGATTTCAGGATTATTAACCACCTCATATGCCAATAACCATTACTCTTACTGGAAAGTTAAAATATAGGGAATGTTTGAAGAGTAAAACTAGAAAAGGTGGTCCTAATCTAGGTCAATTGGGAAGACAAACTAAAATTTAAAAATCTATACGATCTGAAAACCAGATGGCTCAGAGGGGGATTTAATTTTAATACATAAAATCTAATATGCTGCAGACACAGTCAATCCCAGTTACTATTTTTCCCCTAAAATAAATATTGCAGTAAGAGGAAATACTGTAAATTGAAATTACAGAAGTACTCTAAGACACAGGGAAGCAATTTTTTCCTTAACTAAAAAATATTCTGCAAGACAAATGCACAAAAAAATCCTACTGCAGACTTCTAGAAATAATCAAATGTTATTATAAGGGAAAGCTGGGTTAGAAAAGTATGCCTAGATTTGTCAGCTGTTTTGCATTAAATCCAAGTTTTTAAGCCATTATATTTTTTTCATACTGTGCACACACATAAACAGGGAAGTTCAATTGTATGACAGTTTGGAGATTCTATAAAGAATTGCAATAAAAAGGGAAAATATAAAAGGTTGTGTGAGAGAGATGATATTTATTTATTTTCTGTAATAAAATTTATTTGAGGAACCCAAGAACATGGAAATGTGCAGACAGTCACAACCTTACTCAGCCGGTTCCCTAAGGTAGCAGGGAACGTGCCAGATTTGATCCAGCACTGTATGACCATCCAGTGTGCTTGAGGTAAAAAGTTCTGCTGCAAGATCTGTCTGCATCCATCTTTGTAGATATGTCCTAAGTAAAAAAAAAACGAACAAAAAAATTCCAGTGTGATATACTCTGAAAAATTCCTTGAGTTTGGCAGTGAAACTCTCCAATGATTCTTCAGCATTAGACAAGTGCTATTCTTGGGCTGAGTGGGACTCACTACAATTTTCTCTGCATCTATAGCAGTAAGAGACACCTGTGGGGAGCCTGAGCTCTGCTGCCTGTGCTGGTGAAAGGACAGGCAGCAGGGTGTGCCAAGGCCAGCGCTCTGGGGCACACAGAGCCCAGCGCTGCGCTGAGCACACTCGCTGCGGAGGGCAGAAAGGCCACGTCTGGGTACCACAGCAGGGAACACATTTGGCCACACTGCTCAGATCCATGCACCCCAGGGAGCTCAGTCCAGACTCTTGAGTATTACTGAGCCACCAGAAGTAGGCTCTGAAACTTCCTGGGGGCTTTCTGCCCCTTGCCCCCCCATGCCAGGCAGGCAGTGGCATTATCCTGCTCAAAGCTGTTCTCCTTGCTTAGGAACAGGCGCAATTGCAGGGGACCCACAGACCTTACAGCACCTGCCTGGCCTCCCTGGAGCTCCCAGGGCCCAGGACCCATCTGCAACCCTCAGGGACATCTGTCTCTGCCCCAGCCATGCCACAGCAGTACCCACCAGCCATGGGACCACATCCCAGGGAGATAGCTGCTGCCCAGGGCTGCAGCTGCCCCATCCTGCCTGCTGCCTTGCAGGGCCATGGGACCGACCCAAGGACCCCTGTGACCCCAGCCCCCATGGCTGTTCTGTGCACGGGCAGGGATTGAGTCTAAACCCCCTGCACCATGACCCTGCTTGCAGTAGGGACTGAGCAGGGCTTTGCAGTGTTGCTGGTGGGTGCTTCAGCTTTTCAGCATTTTCTGGTGTTCCTGGTGTACCCTGCCATTGAAGTGTGCACCCAGGTCATACCTGCTCATGAATTGCCCTGTAAATCCTTCAGCCAGTCCTAAGCAGTGAGCTCGGCTCAGCACAGAGCATCTCAAAACATCAGCACCAAGACCACAGGCACTACAGCCACAGACTTTCCCCCAGACTACAGCCAGCATTATAGTGAAGAAACAGCCATTGCTGGAGTGTTTAACCTTCTTTCTGCTTACATTGTATAAAGAAACCTAAATAGAAAATAAATATCTCATTTTCAAGTATTTGTCTCTATTAATGTAATTTCTAAGAATCACAGTCATTACCAGAAAAGAAAGAAAAAAAAAGACCAAACTTTTAAGGATTTTAAATCCTTTGTAGCATCATCCATACACTACTGTTTAGGGAGATGAGGCTCCATTGAAGTAATGAACTTATTTAGAGAAGAAAAGATCAGACAGTTTCTTCTTCAAAACTCTATAGAAAGGAAATGTTTTTCCAACTATTTAATTGATGGCATTTTATTGTTAACATCTGGTAAGTAGAAATTTAACAGAAATTTCCATTTAACTGTTTGTCCTAAATGTCTCATGAACTGTTGCCTGAGAAACAAGGACAAATTGATGGAAATGCATGGAAAAGCATTCAAGAAGAGCCTGGAAGAAAAGAGCAAAGACCTAAGATTTTACTCATACATTTCAGGCAGAAGGGATTGAGTAACACTATTTTCAAGTCCATTTGTGGACACCAGCAAAAATTTTAAAATCCCATTCCAGAAATTGTCTGCAATAATAATAATGATACTTTCTAAAGAGTCACGAACTAAAACATGGACACGTGTGAGGTGTAAAGGGATTCAAATCAATCCTGTCAGACCTTGAGTCAAAGTACCTCTTTTCCCATTCTCATTGCATTCTTTAGGTATGAAGAATGTCAAACAAGCACTGTTTGCCACTAGTAGGAAGGGAATTTGAGGGTTTGAGTCCATATGCACAGATGTTTAACTTTTGCTTAGGTGACTACCCCCGTGTCCATCGGTGGGATGAAGCTATGGGTATAGATTTTGGCTGTCCTGCTTGTGCAAACGCAGCCGTGATGTGCCACGTGGACACACACAGAAGTGCAAGTTTAGCTAGCTGGGATTCCTCTGCCTGTGCACCCTTCTAGCTGCTTTGAGGCCTTCAGGGGCTCCTAGCCAGTCAGAAACGTCAGATTAAGGAGCCTATGCTGAGTTGAAGCCATCCAAATCTGCTCCAAAGTCTCATCATTACTACACCTGTAGAAGCGCAGATCAGGAAATTCACTCTAGCTATTCATTTTATTCAGCCGTTTTCATCATTTCTGTGCACTTTTTCATTCCCCAAATTGCCAATAATGTGTATCAACCACAAAGGCAGCATGGTAAATCACAGCAATGTAGCACAGATCAAGCCTTCAAAATCCAGCACATTCATTAGAAATCTTGACAGTATGTTATGCTGGTAAAGCCAGTAAGGTGGTGCTGCTTGCAGCAACGTGGCTAATCAATGCACACACATCTCTTCCTGCAAGGTTGCTCAAATTATCAACAGTGATACAGGGAACTAGAAAGCAAAACTGAAAAATAATGTGTATCAGCTACAAACCAGTCAAACATAAGGACAGCAGGGTACAGAAAATTCTTGGCTAGAAGACTCTTTCTTCATGGGGGATTTTAGCTGCTCATAAATCTGTTGGGAAACAGATACATCCAAGCATGCTGTGTCAAAGAGGGAATTTCATCACTTGCAAAAAGAGGCAAAACTGCCCTAGGTCTAATTCTTACTGTGAGGATGGATTTGCCTAAAGACATGAAAATAAAGGAATATGCTGGAGCCAAATTCCATAAGCTTTTTAAATTAAGTATGGCAAATGATGGATCCATTGCAGAACACAAAGACAAATGAGAAATTTTTTATTCGGACATCTAAGCTAAGTTCTTGGTCATTTCAAAGTCCATATCAATGTTGTCATTGACTCCAGGGGATCTAGAATTTGATTTCTGATTAATAAAATGCATTGAAGATGCAGATGAGGGATAATAAAATCTCCGTATTTTCTACAGATCTTAATCAAAGAATCAACTGAGGTGTCTTCACAAGAAAAGAACTGGTACAACATAAAAATTCTACTGAAATTAGAAGGTAACTAGATTAGATTACTCTGTAACCAACAGATCATCCTCTATCAGTGTAGGATAAAAGTTGTAAAATAAAAGAATAAAAAAGAAATGTTTAGGGGCTGTGAGAACAAAAAAGATTTAAAGTGTTCCTAAAATTTCTAAAGAGAAAGAAAGTCCTTTCAATAGAAAAGGAAGATTATGTTAATAGCAATTCAGAATTATAACAGTGATGAACTATTATTTAAAAATACACCCTTAACAATAATAAAAATGAAAAAGAATGGAAGACAGTAAAGATAAATGTGAACAATTAATAAAAAGGGCTTCATATTAATTGACTTTTACAAAAGAGCAGATAAGAACATGTTTTACAGATTTGAACACAGTTGAGTCAGCCCTCCTTAATCTTACTATCCTCTGATATTAAGAGATTCTACAAACATGTTTTGTATCATTGACAAATATTTGTTGAAAAGCTACTGGAAGAAAGGAGGAAGTTTGTCTACAAGAAAATTGCAGGAAGCCTAGCAATTACCTTCTACTTAGATTAATCACTGAAGTTTTTGTCCTGGAAGTCATGGCTCAGTTTATTCAGAGGCAGGTATATGTCTTCCTGAGGGCCAAGACTTCCAAAAAACCAAACCAAACCAGTAACAATAACAAAATTAAACAGTAAATAAATAAATAAATCTCTTATTCAGGCACAAACAGTTAAGAGAATGACTGTAAAGAATCAAACTTGCCAGAGTATTTAATGTAAGTTGGAATTGCTAGGTATCTCAGTGTGTTAAATTTAGGCTCAAATAGAGAATAAGAAGGATTCAGTCATAAAAAAGAGCAAAATCAGGAAGGAAAGTAGCCAGTTAAATAGAGTTCAATAAAAATGTGTAATTCCTCCACTGACACAACGATGATGCTGAAATCTCTCTGCTGTCTTTATGCCTGTAAAAAATTTTGGTCCCAGCCTTTTTTCAGCAGGAACTACTCCTCTCCTTGATTTCTAACAGCCTCTTTTTCCTTATCACTTTAGGCATTAACAGTCAGGAATCTGTTAATCTGCAGAGCAATGATTCCACTTGATCAACATTAACAATGTATCACCACTTCTTACTGGTTGAGTTTCTGACAAGGGAAATTTAATGACTCCTCACCTGGCTTTGTTATCCACCTTTTGTTTCAGTTTAAAATGTAATGAAAAGTGCACAAAATGTTCTTTCACTTTTACAAATGAGGAGGTTCCTCAGCTCAGCATGATCAGATGTCCCTGTCACAGGAGTGATGTCAAGCTGGAATGGCAGCAGCTCCCAGTCTTTAGGAAAGACACCATAGGCTCCAAAGGGAAGCTCTGTGCTTTCTATACCCTGCTTAACCTTTTCCCCAAGGCCATAACAGGACGATAACTGTGTGACATGGGAAGAGACTGGTATTAATGTATTTTTATATACATATATATATTATCGACACCTACTCTCTTGCTCTTGCATTCCTCCAGGCCAGTCCCTTCCAGTGGCACCATGAATCTCACATTTGGGAACAGCTGCTGTAATTTCACTGCAGACTGAGAAAAAAGAAGCACTCTTTCAACTTGAACTTTTGAAATACTGAGGTCTGCAAACACAGTAAACAATTGCGACAAATTCATAGTCCTCTTCAAGGTAAGTTCATACAATCCAAACTGTAATTACCTGTAGGCTGTACCTATATTAACTCAGACTGATCTTGCAAAATAATTCTCATAGAAACACAAATGCTCAGCATGTTTGTTAATATGAAGATGCACGGAAGGTATTCTGATAAATAGCCCTGGGATGCAAGTAGGACTTTTCCAGAAATAATCTACGCTATGACAAAATGAAGGCTACAGAGTTGTTGTGATATTAAATATGAAAGACCTTTCCAATTTACTTACAGCATCCAGTATAAGGGATTTATTAGCAGCTCCTAACTTTATGGTAAATGATGCATATATGATGGCAAAGGTGTACAAGACAACTGTATAAAGACTCTTGCAGTGTGAGTAAGTTGGTTGAGTGCCAGCTCTTCTAAGGGTGAATGGTTCCACTGACTTGTCTAGGGCATATCATGCAATGATGGATGTAAAATTACAGCATTTTAGAATGGCAACAGTTCAAGGGAAAATTCCAATTTTATGAGGGACAACACTCTTATTCGAATAAACCAAACACGTGGCCTGAGCCTCTCCCTGAAGCAGAATAATTTTTCTGTTCTAAGGCAGGAGAGGTGGAACAAAGCACTTTGTATGCACAAGAACTCAATTTTATTGCATAAAGCTGAAGACCAGACAAAGACTTATTTTCTGGGGTTTTTTCATAGCTATACCTGCGTATTTAAGGCAATCATGTCCACGTGTAACAATGTCTTTTTGAAATGAGACCAGCATTCCAGTAAGCTTTCTGCAAAATTCACAGGGTTTTTTGCACCATAGTCCATTGCCATTTCCACAGGGCTTTTATAATATACATAAGGAAAGCGTCAATTCAAATTCAAAGACAGAGAATACCTTTTTTGATGAAGCATCCTGTATATCATGTACTAGCTGGAGGTGTTCTCTGCTGCCTGACGGGGAACAATGACATGACAAGCAGGGAGAGAAGGAGCTTTTAACCAGTTTAATGTACAGAGAGTTGGCACTCACTGAAAAGTCATTTGCCTGTTTCCTTTTTTTTTTTAAGTATGTCTCTTTCCTTTGACTTGTCATTACTCCTGTAATATACAATTTTGTTTTCTGTTTGTAATTTTCTGCTGCAGTGATTTCAAAGGCTCAAAATAATCTCTATCTTACTAGAAAAAAGATAAGGAAATATGTATCTTAATAGTTTGCTTATTTCAAAACCTAGATGAAGTCCCATTTAGTATACCTTTCATTGCCAGGCTTTTCTTACTGCTGCTGCAGACGCCTTGCAAGAGTATTACAGAGCTTGTGCTCTATGCTTTTCATACTACCTGGAAGTCATTTGAGCAAAAGGCATTTTTCATAAAAGAAAATGGTCAAGATTTCTTCTAAATGGCATTCTGTTAAGCACTGTTCTGTGGACAAAAAAAATAAAAGTCAGAAAGTCATTGCCCTTTTCTTCTGGGAGAGAAAATTAGTCTATTAAATGTGAGGCAACTCAGAATTCTACTTGAAGCTAAATAACATATTTTGAACAGTTATCAGGCACATTACGTGGCATTAAAGATAAAATTTAAGAATTGGTGAATTTTTACCATGCAGTTTATTTTTCAAGTTAAGCTTTCAAATATTGAAAGTTCACATTCAGTGCCTTGATCAAAAATGATAAATGAACTACTGAATTAGAAGAAGATGCTGCTATTATTTTAACCAGTAAACTAACTCAGGGTTAATCTGGGTGCTATTCAGCCTATTGAAAGTGTTTTGAGTGAACATATGGTTTCTATTGTGAAATCAAGGCACAGTTTTAACTATGAATATAGATAATTACCCTTTGGACTTTAAACATTTATATGTGTCACGTTATGTTGGAGCATTTTTCATGGTCAATAGGTTGAAAGGTTACAGAGTCGAATATGTAAATTGAGTGTGTTTCACTAAAACTAGCCAGTGTAATGATAGTACAATTCACTACTGCTCTCTCTTGGAAAGAGGTAGCAATAACACTCCGTGAGCATGAGCAATGTAACAGGCTATTTATTTAAATACCGATTGTTATGGTAAAAGATTTTAATATGAGAATTACAGGAATTCAACCGTGGCATATATTGCTAGAACATCCCTGGTTACTGGAGCTTCATTTGATATATACACACGGGATGTTTGGGGACCTAATTGCAATGCTAAAAATAAAACTTTTAAATAAACTCTGCGTGCACGTACAAACGTGTGTGTGAGTGCACGCGCCTCAGAGCCAGGGGCATTGCTTCAACCCACTCTTGATTTAGTCTTGAAAATCTGTTTAGTTTTACTGCCTGAGTGTAGCCCTTGGCAACATCCCCTTCCAAGGAGCCAGGTGTTGTGTCTGCACTGAGGGTGAGGGAAGGACCCAGCGAGTAGGTGCAAGGAGCACTCGAGTCCAGACTGTGCCGAGGCTGAGCTGCAGCAGCCCCACCTCCACCACACATCCCCTTCAGCCCAGGACACCAATTCATCAGGGCTCTAACACCTCTTAGTAAACCATTCAGAGTGAGGGAAAGTCAAAGTGCTCTGGTCTGGGCAGAGGGAGGTTCAGTTTCACCCTGCCTTAACAGATGGAGTCATTTTGGGTGAGGTGAGCAGCTTCTTGCTTTGCCTCATGGGTCGCTAAAATGCTGAGCACTATGGCTACACTTCTCAGCAAGCCAGCTCCTGAACATGAACTTACTTCTTCAGGACTAGCATGCACTTATCTGGACACCAGTGCCCACTCCAGCAGGGATGTACCTTACTGTTAACTGCCTGTACTACCTCTGTGGAACTTCCAGCCATGGACAATCCGAGAAATGCATCACCAAAACCAGATCAATCAAAATCAGCTAATTTCTTATTAATAATTAAGATTTTCAGAATATCTAATGTGCATCATCAAACACAGAGTAAGGCATTAGATCACAAAGAGTTGCTACAAGGACTTCCAAAAAAACCCCACAAGTGAAATTTTTGTTGTTGTGATTTCTCTTCTATATATGTTAATTGTCTTTTATTATATTTTAAATATGTATTTCTATGAATTGCATTAGATTTTAAAAGAGAATACAGCCTTTCTCCAGGCACACTAAAGAAAAATTAAATCCCTTTTTTCCCTGCCCACATATGCTTTATGGAGCCATTTACTGAGTCATTTTAATTACAGCACAGTTCTATTTTTGCTATTTCCCATTTCCAGAAATACACACTCAAAGAAATATTTTTTAGTCATTTCTAGAAGTATGCATATTGAAAATATCCTTTGCTTACTCTTTACACCATTGAACTGCACCAAAATCTGCTTCACCTATTACTTTCCTGTTTTTTAGTACTTTCCAACATTGCTTTCTAACTTCTGAAGAATTACTTCTCTCCCTTCTTCCTTACCACAGTAGGTGGTCACTCCCTGTCACTTTCAGTGTAGGAACTACAGAATTAGGTTATTGCTACTATGTAATAATGGTTCCTCAGTAAGGGCAATTAGCAAAAATTAATTACTCTGTGAAAATCCCTAGTAGCTACCTTTTGGGTTGTTATCTTGAAGCAAAATAAAATGTTACTTTTTTTTTTCATAGATTTTTAGAGGTAGGGAATTTTTCTTCATTGGAAAAGATAGGGTTTCAGGATTTATATGGAGATATATATATATATATATATATATATATATATAGTTTAAAGTCAGCTCAATACTCAACTGTGTGGCCCTAAACAGTTGTTCTTTTGGAGTCTAACAGACAGTCTAGCTGGACTTCAACTTCAAATAAGCCCAAGCTGCTGAGTGGCAAATGGATTATGCTATTTAAAAGATGAATTCCCATGAATCCATGTGTAGGTTATGAAATGCAGCTTCTGAAGTGTTTGGGATCAGTTCAGGTAGAAAGCATTTTTATTTTGGATGAATTGGGATTTAAGATGGTTTTCTCTTCCAGTTTTCCTGACAGCAAAATTGAATATCATTGGCCTAGTTGAACTGTGTCAGTGTCACAGAACTGCCATTTGCTGTTAAAAATGTTAAGGTGAAAAATTATTGAGCAGCTTTTCCAACTGTTGCCATTACTGCTCTTCACTGTTTGTGCTACAGTAATATAAAGAGGCACAAACAGAGAGAAAGACTCTATTTTGCTAGACATTGCAAAAATATATAATAAGAGATCTTTCCCAAGAGAGTTGAGAGTACTTATAGAGAAGGTAAGATTGAGGACGGGGAGCAGAAGAAATTGAAAAGTGGAGCAGATATGTCGCAGTACAAGAAATGGAAACTTTTATTTTACTTTGCTTTATTTTTAAACCTCAATTTGGTATTCCTTCAAAATCAGCCTTTTTGGTACTTTAAAAAATGCATTTTGTGTATTGTCTGTCTGTGTGTCACATTGCCTTTTTTTGTGTCACTCCTTTTATTCTTTTACTTTCCCTCTCCTTTCTCAATTGCATCATCTGATAATTGTTTCCCTAAAACATTCAGTTGTACCATACCATTTAATCTATTCTCCTTTTTTATATCAACTCTTGGACCAGTGTATATACCTCCTCTCTAAGGAAGTCAGTCTTTGTTGTTCCACTCCCTTACAAAATTTTTTGGTTTTGCCTGCTGTTTTTATCATTGTTATTTTTGTGCAGACAGGGCTTTTAGATTCCTTGATTAGAGATGTGCAAACTCTTGGGGAAAAAGAGAAAAAGGGCCCCTGAAGATTTTATAACCCAATGGGAGAGAAAACAGATTACCATACTTTTCTTTTAATGGGAAAAAGAAAGAAAGGATCTACCAGTACTCAACAGAAGTTGTGTCTTCCCACTAGCTGGCACTGGAGGTGAGCCTGAAAAGAAATGACGATTGCCTTTTGTCTCTGCACTTTGAATGGATTTCTGGTGAATACTGCAATTACATCAAAACAACTCCTGCATGGAAAGATACTTTCAAATACACAGGAAATTTTTTGGTTGTGAATTTTCAAGATGCTGAAATGACCAGTGTATTTTAGATAATATCAGAATAGGAAGTTTCCCAGAAGTTGGCCCTGGCCTGTCTGTCACTGTTTGTGGTTCTCTGTGACACCATAAGGTGCAGCTGAAAAAATTCTGAAAATGGGGCCAATACAGGTTTTAATCCCTCCCTCTTCCTCCCACTGGAAAGATCTATTTTTTTGCCATGCAAATATTCATTCCTATTTCTCTCCTAATAAGCTTATCTTCCTGATAGTTTGACTAAGCTCATGTTGTATTCAAAACTCAAAGTTTCCTAATTAAAGACCAATTCCAGTATTCCTCCTTACATATTCAGTGCTTCTGCATACTGTGAAGAAAGATATTTTTAGAAAATATGGGCCACTTAATTCCCGTTAAGTTTTCTGTAACAGATGGTATAGTTATTTGATTTATGCATTCACCTTCACGTGGCCCTGCTGACTGCCAGGTTTTTTTAAACCTCCAAAATTCTTTTTTGTTATGCACTGAAACTTCACCCTTTCCCCTGCATGAAATATTAGTTTTACTTAGAAAATCTAACTGCGTGCAATTTTCATGTTACTGAAATTGTGCATGGTCTGGTGATTAATTGTATTGTCTTGATCACAGCCTCAGCCTGATGTTCAGGGCTCATTACAGCTGGAGGAATTCAGCAGAAAAAGAATCTTAACCAGGTGTGGCTTATTAAAGTGGCAGTGCCCAATTTAAAGACCATAAAGGATTTGTATCAAAATTGATGCTTTTAGCTACATTCCCCTCCCAGGATCCTAGAGCTGTAATACTATAAGGACACTGTAGCTTGCTCATGAAAATCATTCACATCCATCATGTGAAAAGGCAGCTCAGGTCTGTTCCTCCCTTGAGTGGGAAGAGTTGCACTACATTTTTAGTACAGCACGCTCATACCAAGCATCTTCAAAACTTTCCTTAGTTTGACACAGATTAGAGTTCTGAATGTACAAGTTGCATTTTGTAGTGAATTGTGCATTTCTCATCTCTGAGGAAAATGTTTTCCTTTCCTCTGAAGATGCCCTTACAGCATCAGGACAAAAACTGAGAGGAGGCAAACTTTGTAGGAAGCTATCAACAGCGTTTATCTGGAATTCAACCCGCACTTCATAATTTTATTCCATTTTTCAGATAGTCTAATCTGACGTGGGAAAAAACAGTGCAGGGAGGGGGAGTGGGAAGGGAGAGGAAAGAAAAGAAAACTTTTTATTACAGGATGAACCTATATTCATCGCAAGTGTGAGAGCTGGTCCCTCACAGCTGACATGAGTAAGCTGGTGATAAGCTGCCAGGTGGCCAGCAAGGCTCATTACCTACCAGAGAAGCCAGACACCTTGCTGTTTACTCAAATTTTGGGAAACTTGCAGGACAGAGAAGGTTTAAGTGGGAGTGTTGCCCCCTCTCACGAGCTTTGGATGAGTGATGTGAGTTGGATGTGCTTTTGCTGCTACTGTTGTGGGAAACAATAGCCTGACACTTCTCTACCTCAGAAATGTGAGTAAAACTTTACACTTCCCCATAAGTAAAAAAAAAAAAACAAAATCTGCGTAAATTCAAAATTTTAGTTTGTTGCCATTTCATTGTGCTCTGTTGGTGTCAGGTGAAAGTTTCAAATGCAGCCATTCATTCATCAGTTGTTGTGTTTGAAGTAGCTGTTCCTCATAGGGCAGTTCTGGTTTGTGCTTTCTTAAATCTAATAAGTGTTTTCCTACCATCAAGAATGGGACTGGGCATGTTGTAAGGGTTGCAAAAGAAAGAGACTTCTGGGACTTTGTTTATGACTATAAATTATTTCAACAGGTGACTTCATATGCATTTTCTCAACATATATGCCTCCGAAGTGCTTACAAGCAGAAAACAGTCTGGGACCTCCATAATCTTAGTGTAAATATTCTGTGTTTAAGGACAGTGACTAATAAATGACTTGTTTCCTTGTTACAAGGGAAAGCCAAGTGTTCTGGTTTGGAACGGGACAGAGTTGACTTTCTCCCTAGTAGCTAGTATGGGGCTGTGTTTGGGATTTGTGTTGGAAGCAGCATTGATAACACAGGGATGTTTCAGTAATTGCTGAGCAGGGCTTACACAGCAACAAGGCTTTTTGTGCTCCTCACACCACCCCACTAGTGGAGGGGCTGGGAGGGCACAAGGAGCTGTGAGAGGACACAGCCAGGACAGCTGACCCCAGCTGACAACAAGGATATTCCATAACATCATACTCAGCATATAAAGATGGGAGAAATAGGAGGAAGGGGCTGGCACATCCAGACTGGTGACATCTTTGTGTTTTCAAGTAACCATGCGTGATGAGGCCCTACTTTCTTGGGGATGGCTGAACCTCTGCCCCCATGGAAAGTGCTGAATGAATGCCTTTTTTTTTGTTTGTTTTGCTTGTGTTTTCTGGATTAAACTGTCTTTGTATCATCTCACTTTTTTTTTCTTTTACCCTTCTGATTCTCCCCCCAGCTCAGTGAGAGGCAGGGGGTGGTGAGCAAGATGCTCTGTGGTGCTTAGTCACCAGCTGAGGTTAAACCATGACACAAGGAAAGAAGCAAAACATCTTTGAAATGTGGTTGAGGCTTAATCCTCAACAAATCCGGAACTTTACACAAGGTGATGCATTCCTTTTTCTGTATTCTGCGTGTTTTAGCACTAGACCTAAATGAGCTGCAGACAAGCAAAGAGGACTACTGTGTTCCACAGCCATGAGAAGAGTGATCTGATATGCATTCGCTAGTCAGTGAAAGGAAGATGATTATGAGAAGCAACCAGTTACATTAAAGCTATTGGAGATATATCACCTCAATGCCTTCTTTACTTTCAGAAGGATTGCATTGAAATTCTCCTTAAAACTTAAAAATTAAGGATGGAGTGCATACATTTTTTTGAAGGTGGTTCATTACTCAGGTCGTGTATGTGACAAATGCTTTGATCCATTAATTACACGTGTCTGACCAAGAATTTTGGCAACAGATACTGCTTCTCTGAAAAGGAGTAAGCTGTTGAGTGGAAAATCAACCTTGCCAACAGTTGTTGTCATGGGAAGCTCAAATAAGGAAGAGGGAGAAGGGCAACGCCTGTTGAGAACAGTGAGATCTGACGTGGGCTGGTGAGAAAGGGAATTCCCAGGCAGCAAAGGCTGAAACAAAGCGAAGGTGCATGTCCTGGCAGGCTTTAAATACAGCAGAGTACAACTGAAAGCTTACACAGCTTCAGTGGAAGCAGGGCCTAAGGAATTAGTGAGTCAGTCCAAAGCAGATCCCAGAGGAAAAGCAGAGCTGTTTCAAAGCATAAGAGAATTATCTCAGTGGGCAAGGAGGGAAATGCTGGCAAGATTGTATGGAGAGCTGCCCTAAGGTGCAGCAATGCACTGCACACATGCATTACACTGCTGGGCTCCCACATGGAGTTGGTAACTGTACAGTAAGATTACCCATCCTTCTCTCAAGCCTGTAATTCCAAAATCTTGTATGGGCTGTTCATTTTAGTGCCTCTAAGTGAGTGTGGAAATCTAGACTGTGGCTGGTGCTATGGTATATGTTTCTTTAAGAAGGTGCTCTATAGAGATATCTTAGAATTAGCATGTGTATTGTGAGACATAGAGGTTGCCATGGTAAGTACACATTTTTTAATTGAATAGCAGACTAATAGGCACATAAAACCTCCATAACTTGTTGGCACATAAATTACCTCTCCTGGGGCTGTAGGCAATTAAACATACCTCTTTGCTGAAATTCTTTCCAAGTCTTTTTCTCTGTTTTTGTTTAGACTGAGGCCTCTCATTTCTTTCCCATTTTCCCTCAACAATGCTTCTTGTTTTACTTTTGTCCCTTCTAGATTATCTGTCTCTCTCTCCAGCCTTCTCTTGAATGTCATATGCTTCATGGAGCAGGGAAATTAAGAGGATATAGAGATATAAAAGTGGGCTGGTTGGTTGGGGGTTTTTTTTAATTATTCTTATTTTTTAAAGCATAATTTGGTATATTTCATATTTGTGGAATTCTCTGAGTGTTTTGTAGTGTGAGGCTTGTACAATATTACTTGTTGGGACAAATATCTAGAAGTATCCATCCAATCCCAAAAGGTGTGTTCAAATCAAATATATCCGTTAATATGCTACAATTTAAGTAGGTATTTTAATAATCTTCTTTATGCAGCTCTTCTAAAGGCACATGCTCTCCTCAGAACACAAGTTCCTGACATTTTGTAACTAGAAAACTGTAAATCTTGTCTGTTTTGTATTATTTGAACTATTCTGACCTGGACTTGCTGGCCCAGAGATCTTTTGATGTTATTCTCTTTCCTGACAATACTTTCCTCATTGAGCATGGTTTATTTGGTTCTTCCAGTGGTGTAATGAATACATCATTTGACTATGTGCGTTGTTTCAAAAGTGGGTATTGTCTCTAATCTCTTCAGCAATACAATAAATCACAAGCTGAGGCGCTGCCTTCTCACTCCAGTTTTTAAAGATTATTTTTTCTTTTTTCCAGTTACACAGTTGTTATAGAGAAGTAAATCAAGAGAAGGTTATTTGTACTTGCTCATACCTCAGTTATTTTTAGAACCCCTATTGACAAATTTTCAAATGGCATTGTATTCCATAAAGAGTGCTGCCCTGAAATCACTGTGGCTTGAACAATAAGAAAATCCAGGACTCTAGGAGGCCAACACAACAGGATATCCATAAGCAGCAACGCCTACTTATCAACAAGGGGTGAGCTTAACAGACCTGTTCCTGGCTGTGACAAACAGTGAGCAGAATTCCTAGTGAGCCGGAGAGCAGCGAATAAATGCACAAGATAACTCTGAAGAAAGATTAAGCGTGCCTGACTTGGCCTGTTCCTTTGCACAAATCAAGAGCAATTTAAAACAATAATGACTGATACTTTTCCACAAACATCATGACTTTTATCCTATTGCAGTACAGAGTTCATCCACCTTTGGTTTTTTGCTTTGATTTCGGTGTTCATTTTTTATGATGTTCATTTTTTATGATGAAAGTGGTCTTGTCTTGAAGGAATAGATGAGTAGTCTTTGTTTTTTGGTTGGGTTTTTGTCTGTCTTTCCCCTGAGTAGTTCAAAGATACCTGTAACAGCTTGGAACAAAAGGAAATTACTGTACAGATCAAGGGATTACAAAGCAATGTTTTTACAGATTTAAAATAAAATATAAACAGATGTTGAGAGATGAATGGCACAGAGACAGTTGTTGCCAATTCATTAATAATGCCAACACAAATCCACTCTGTTTATTATGTTTTTAACCCATATTTGTCAATAGGGAAAACAGTCATAGCTTGAACTTGTAAAAGTAATGAATGTGTACCAGACAAGCTCATTTGCCATCTATGTATGTGTAATCAATATTTTCTAACACTGTAATGAGAAACAGCTCATTTATATCCTGGCCCCTTTGGCCCAAACAATTAGTCACTGTTTGTAGCCATGTAGGTTTGCCTGCATCAGGAAGGAAGCAGAGAATATCTCAGTCACATATGTGAGTGCAGCCTGTCTCTAGCCGGAAGGAATTTCCGCAAAGTCTGTTTCCTCAAGTGTGACAGAAACAAAGACATCACTAGCCCTCCCGGGACATGGGAAGCTTTGAGGCAGAGCTCAGGTGCTCTGCTCTCTCTGGACTATTCACTCAACTTTTCTCCTTGCTACTTTCTCTTCCAGTAGTTTACAGGGTGCCAAAGTGTCCGTCCTCACCACCATTTCATCATGGAGCTCCCTGACTGCCACAGTGGCCCAAGCAGCCCAGCGCCCTCTGCTCCCTTTGGCTGCGGGAAGGCAGTGAAGTCCTCCCCCTGCACTCAGAAGGATGTTTAACACTCTCGTGGGTGTCCTCAAAGCTGTGCCGTTCAATGGGAAATTGGGTAGCTTCTATTAAAACTTTACCATAGCAGAATTTCCTTGATGTAGTCTCTCCACCACACTACAAATACTGCTTTCTTATGAAAGCATGGCAGTGTGGTCCAGCTGGAGTTCTTTGAGGCTTTAAGAGCAAAGAGAAGGGACCTGAGTCACACAGGAATTGCTTCCTCGTCTCTTCCTAAGGGCATTGTCATTGTGTAATAACTTGTAGCTAAACAAGTTCCTGTAGGACTCTGAATATAGAACACAGATTTTGTAATGGAATGATAAATTACATCAGGCCCTAATCTCACAGCTCTGTAACAGCTCTCTCGCATAGAAAACACTTAATTTCAGTGTATGTTTATAGCATTTTTCAGGCTATAAACTGCAGGAATTAGGTTCTCAAATAGATGAGAATTTGATTTTTTTGTCCATGGAGGTCTTGCTATCTCTGTATCTGTAAGGCATGTAACAAAAAGATAAACTACAATCTCTGAATGATAAGTACAGTACGTAACAATCCATACTGCAGAGTTCTTTCTCTTTGAAAAATAGCTTTCTATAATTGAATAGATTTATATAAAGCTTTCTATAAAATTTCTAAATTGCCCTTATCTGTATACTAGAGAATTACAACTTTCAGTTTTGGACAATCAATTCTGAAGATTTTTCAGATTTTATTGGCTAATGTTGAAATCATACAGGTCTTAAGGTTTTAGTAAGCAATGGTTTGGGCTGATGTTAATTGTCTGCTGCTCTTTTCCTGGAATGCCATTAAATCAGTTCATATATTTTCTAAATAACCTCCCAAGTGTCAATGTTCTTGTTTCTTGAAGTGACACTTACCAGATAAATGTATTTAAGGGATCCAACAATATGTGAAAGGTAGATAGGATGCACTGGGGTTTTGCTTGTTTTGAATTTCTTGTTGATATTAAGACCACCTTCCTGAGGAAGCCTTGCTGAGTTCTTAATACTTGTCACTGGCTATCAGATCCCTCCATTGCTGGCAGCAATCAGCACAAAGGTGGCATGTGCTATTCATGCAGGTTTACTTGGTGGAGAGTAGCAATGAAAATTGCATGTATTCGGGTTGAGCCAATTTGTTCAGAACTGCTGACAGGGTATGTATGTGATGTACATATGTGAGCCAAGGCAAGAAGTGCAAATTATCATCAAGGAAACTGATGTCCATGCTGAGATTCCCAAAGGGATGTAAAAAGGAACATTAACTGCTCAAATATGAACAAAATCTTGCTGTACCAATTAAGATATTTGCATCCTTTGGTGGATGCAGATAGATGTCTAGACACCAAAGGACAATGACCATCTCTGTTTGGAATGAGATAACAGATGGGAAGTGTAGAAAGAGGTAGTTAATTCTTGGCAAGCTGGATGATGCTTTCATTTTATTTATTAACTAAGTATTCCAGGCTTTATACTGCTACTATTTATAGTCTTAACAGTTCCTTTTCTCTAAGTAATTCTGTTGTCCCCAGTGCAAGAGAGGACAGTAAACAGAGCTTCAGCACTTCCTCAAAATTCCTTTTCCATCACCACTCAGCACTTCACTTAAATAAGCCATATTAAAGTGCCATGGGAGACTTAAAAAGCAGTTTTCTCCCCTTACCCCCAGGTGTTTCTTCTACTATAAAATAATTTAGCCATGTTTTATCAGCAACATTAATAGTAAATGCTTACTCAGTAATCCTTCCTGGGAGCATATATTTAGTATATCTACTAGCATGCAATTATGACTGATGGAAAGGGATCTTATCTCTGATAAGATATCTGAGAAAATCAAAGTTTTTCTTTCTCTTACAGTGGCCTAAAACCCTCTACAACTACTAAAATGGATAAATTTACAGTAAATATGTTCTTGGACACGTGCTCAATTTAACCTCTTCCATTTACAATACCAATATATAAAAGTGCCTTGGTTTTGCAATATTTACTTCAGGCCTATTAAATGGAGCTAATTGATGGGAAATACAGAACCTATCCAGAAACCTACAACCCCTGTAAATGTTTTATCTTGGATACCAATACAATCTCTTGAAACTTTTCCTCTTTTGGAAGCCTAAGCTGCTCAGAGTTTAATGAATGCTGCATAAACCAAAGTTGTGTGACTGTTTCTCCTGCTGTGCCAGTAATGAAATTTGTAACCAATTTTCTTACCTGGCAAGTACCTGAAGAACACATCTGAACAGCACAGATACATCTAGTTTTCCACTGTAATGTAAGGAAAATGGTTTGCAAAGACTCAGTTTCATTTGGCTGTTATCTATACGTTTTTCTGTCTCATCTAGTGACCTCTTGCTTCAGATACTGAAGCATAAGCACTAAAACAACAACAAAAAAATTAACTAATATATATATCTGCTCTCAATTTTCTGGGTACTCGTATTCAGTACTTAAATGTTGGTTTGCATGCTGGATTTCTCTAGGCAGTTTTTGTAAGTTTCTCTCTTTAGAATAATTATTTGTGAAAGGTCTCTGTTTCATAACTGCACCAAAGGACACATTTGTGCCATCTCTTGCACTTGGCACCGATCCATTCTGAAGTGTGTGAATAAAAGTTGCTGCCCAGGAGTGCAGGAATTCTTAACACTGGATATAAGATGGTGCTCATATGAACAAGTTTGGGGGGATTTTTCCTTAATGAATGTACCCCACACGTGATTTCTATGTACCCTGATCTCTTCTGAACCCAGACCTGCTGCTGTGCCAAAAGAGGCAGTTAGTATTTCTCCATCATGGAAAAGTGATGCTGATCATCCTACCCAAAGAACCTCTTGTACCAAGTTTGGGGTGTGAATGACTCTCAGGCAGCAGAACAGTCCTGTTAGGTCTTGCACATAGAGGTCGTGCCAGGTTGGCATTTGGGCAGCTATTTACCAGTTGCCTAAACAGCTACAAACTTCTTTTTTTCCTCATAGCTTTTATTTCCAGGCACTTTAAGCCCCTTAAACTCATCTCACCCCTACTATTTGTCAAATTATCTAGGGACAGTTGTGGGGATGGATTGGGTTTCACTTTTCTGACACTCTAGATGCTTTGGGTTTTTAAGAAATCTGAAAATATCTTGTTCAACACCATCACAACCAGTGTCTTTATGTAATATGACTTCTAGTCTGTCAGTTTGTCATAAAGTGACAAATATGACAAATACTTGCTCTAAATATTTTAATATAATTAATTTAAGCACAGTAAGTGCAGTTTCATAACAGATTATGTTTATTGATAGAAAGTGAAAATTTGTAGCATTTGATGTGAAATGACAACTCTTGTCACATAGCCACTGATTAATATTTTTAATGAGGTTTATTTTTTCAGAAATATTCACTGCTCAAATAGAACACACAATCTTCTGACACTGACAGTTGGTCTATTTTAAAGCAACTTTTATTCCAAACTAATAAACATATACCTTTTTGATGAATTTTATGGAGCTGGGTCCTTCTCTCTAATGAGCTTTGTCATTATTTTTCAGAGCTCAGTTCACTGAACTATGGCAGTGCAGTATAGTGGCCACATTCCTTCTTAGGGTCTTAGGGTTTGTGTTGTTCTTGTCCTTTCTCTGCATATATGGATAGATCCTAATAGAAGAAAAGTATTAAGTGCAGGCCTCGGGGGAATGTGAAGTGCAATATATATGCCAAGAGCAGATGTAAGGTTGCCCAGAGGAAGGTGTGGGTGGCAGCCACACATGTAGAGGCGATCCCAGGTGTCCCCTCCAAAAAAAGAAAGGAACCTACCATCTCCTCTGCCCTGAAGGATTACATTATTATCTCTGATATATTATAAGAGAAAGTAATTAACTCCCAGTACCTCTGAGGGTAACTTTCTCAAGGCTACTTAACCAATTTGTGTGCTCTGACTCTGTATTATCCAAGTGAATTTAAGACCCATTGTGCAACACCAAGCACAGGATTTGTTCACAAAGTGCCACAGTCTGAGAAGTGTGAGGCTGGCTACAAACTGCAACATGTCAGACAACTTAAATTGCACAAATTAGTCAACAGCTGCTTCAAGGAGTCTTGATTGTACAGCTGGTCTGTGTATTTCCATTTCTCCAAAACTTCCAGGATTAAGACAGATCCTCATTCTGCAATGACACCTTTAATGGCATAGTTATAGGAGATGTCTCTGACTAGGGTTTTTGTGCCTTTGGTGCATGACCCTCTCAGGCTCCAATCCCTCTTAAGCACAAGATAATCCTTTTCCTTATGACAGGTTTCTCATTTCTGTTGCTTTCAGCATAACAACCCAGAATTTCTTCCTTGCCATCTTCTGAATCAATAACTTTAAAATAATATTGCTGTTCCCATCTGAACGCAGGTCTGGAAATGTGATCCAGTGAAAGATGAATATTGAGGACCAAAAAGGGGTAAAGAGAGGCCTAATTTTCATCAGATTAATTCACTGAAATTGTAACCTGGACTTCTCTTGGTATAATTTAAAAATGCTGCCAAATATATGGTGTGACCTTTACTGTATAAGAGATATTAAAAAAGGCAAAGAAGAAGGAAAAACTTTTTCTCTGAAGATTTATAGAAGCCTACTTCTTAATCTCCTTCTCAGCCTTCTCTTTTTGGGATGAGTTCTTCATTCTGGGGCACTTTACAGATTCACTTAAAAATAAGTTTTAAAAAAAATAATCCAGAGAGATTGTCTAAACTCCTAGCCAGCTTTTACCATCGTGCACGCAAGATACTGTGCACTTTAAAATCTCAAACTGATGTCACCACACTTAGAAGCAGTTACAGAGGTGGCATTCTCATGGCAAAGGTCATCTGCTGTTTTGCAAAACAGGTTAGTACTCAGGGAATTTTTTATGAGATTTTTAGAACAGAGCACATCAGCAAAGCTCTCTAAAACACATCAAGGAATATTAACTTTTCACTAAAGCAAGAAGAGCAACAGGTTTCCATGTTCTGGCACAGCTGATGAGAGCCAGTGTCCATCAGCAGTGATGCTGTGAATAAACATTTACCCTACACAACAGAAAGTTTTCCCTAGGGAATATTCCCCAAAAACCACCATATTTCACCATTTGTTTTGATTTCATACTCTGTTCAAGACAAAACATGTTGTTGCAATGAGTTACAGCTTCAGTACCTACATTTTTATCGTGAGCTAGGGATTACAATTAGTGGGATCTGGACAGTAGTAGACTAAATGTGGGTCAAATGCACTTACCTATGACAATGCACCACTTGCATTTGTGTGTGCATACACATTTTATATACTCGTGCTGTTTCCTGCTGCCTACAAAAGAGCCCTACTGACTGGTGGTTGCCCTGTAGCTGTCAACTCCTCCCAGTCAAGCAGAAGACAAAGTGAAATGAGGAATGACAGACAGGAGCAGGTTCTTTTGGAATTATGGTAGTATTACTAAGCACATCTCAACCGGAAAGACAAAATTCTGTAATACTCTTTACTTAATCTTTTTTCTTACTCAAAAAGTGGATACAAACCCACTTTATATTTTACAGTTTTACATGGCTATATTATGAATTTTCTCTGTAATGGTAATTTTAATTTTTCCAGCAGTTTTTTCCATTTTGCAATTCATGCAAATTCAACTGTCATACAAATGCCATCAAAAGTTAGTGCATGCTTCATGTCAGCATTGACTGTGACTCTGTGGTATTTGGAAAGTAGTGCTAAGTGCAGCCATATCAGAGAATGTTTAGGAGGAAGGAATGTTCTCATTAAAACAAAACTAGATTTCCTTTTTTAAAGGTTTTAGTACAGGAAAGAATAATCTTTACTTTCCCGCCCCAAAAATGCTTTAGTTTGTTGACCATTTTGTTACATGCTCCAGGGTTTTACCCTTCAAGTTTTAATTTAAAAACTATTTTAAGCAATAAAAATAAGATTTTGAAAGGAATATTTCCATTAAGCATACTTGTATAAAGTTTTCTCTTGAAAAATCGTCCAGTGTGTGGATTTAGGGTTTTTTGGATGGGGATGAGGGAAAATAGAAAGGAATAGATTTTCCTCTGAAATATGAGTGTCTTTCAACTAAATTATTAGAATCATAGAATAGGTTGGAAAGAACCCTAAAGATCACCTAGTTCCAACCCCCTGCCATGGGCAGGAGCACCTTTCACTAGACCAGGTTCCTCCAAGCCCCATCCAACCTGACCTGGAACACCTCCAAGGATGGAGCACCCACGGCTTCTCTGGGCAACCCATTCCAGTGCCTCACCACCCTCACAGTGAAGAATTGCTTCCTAATATCTAATCCAAGCCAGCTTTCAGTTTGAAGCCATTCCCCCTTGTCCTCCCACTACAGGCCTTGTGAAAAGTCCCGCTCCAGCTTTCTTATAGGCCCAGTTTAGGTACTGAAATGTTGCTATAAGGTCTCCCCAGAGCCTTCTCAAGCCTGGACAATCCTAGTTATCTCAGCCTTTCCTTGGAGGAATCCCTCTAATCATCTTCATGGCCTCCTCTGTACTTACTCCAACAGGTCCATGTCTTTCCTGCTCTGGGGACCCCAGAGTGGGATGTAGCACTCCTGGTGTGGTCTCACGAGAGGGGAGCAGAGGGAGTGGAGTTTGGTCACATCAACTGAGCCATTTGCCCTCATGCTGTACCTGGAAGGTTTTGCTGTGATCTCTGTAGGGCTCTCATCCCATGTACCTACTGATGAGAGAGACTGAGGCAGACAGCATGGTAAAAGTCTGTGTTACGTGACCGTGTCTTTATTGAGACATCTGGGAGAAAGCTGTCCAGAGATGAGAGATGGAGTTAGCTGCAGGGATGAATCAAAGTGTGTTGAATCATGGTGTCTAACCCTCATTTCTTCAATACCCGTGTCCGGCACTGACAGCTCTCTGCTCCTGTTACAGGGATAGGATGTAAAGCCAAAGTGCCAGAACAACAACAAAAAAAAAAACTCTTCAAGTGACTAGAATCCAGCCAAAAATTCAGCCAGTGGTGCTGTCATTCAATGCAGAAAAAATACCCAAATTATTTGTACAGTCCAATGAATGACAGATAAAGTCCTTCTGGGGTGTTCCATATCTTTTTAACATACAGGCTGGGAAAAGCTGGTTCTCTTGCCAGTGCCTTGGGGACCAGGGCTGAGCCCACCACTGCTGTGCCCACCACTGCTGTACCCATCACTGCTGCACCTCCTGTCCCTGGGGCTGCTCAGGGCTGGGATGGGTCTGGGTGCTGGGGAGGGTAACTGCCAACAGCCAAAGTGCAGGAGTGTTTCAAATACATCTTTACTCCAGTAGTGACTCTATATAAGATGTACCTGCAGGCAAAAGGGTGGCATGCAGCCAGGTATGTCAGTATTAATCCCTTTAGGGATTTCTCTGTATCAAAGTTCCTCAGGTGTGACAGGTTTACATGTACTCTGCATCACCAAAGAGATCAGTATCTGTCCTAAAATGCACCTTGCTGTTAGAAAAGCCAAATGAGTTACTGCAAAGTAATGTTGCATTAATTAAAAGAACATAATTGTCTGTTCCTAAAATGTGTCTTTCGGTTCTAGCTTATTTCAGATTAACTGGTTTACCTCAGTACTCTTCAGACCATTAGAGGAAAGAAGCAAATTACAGCAATAGAGTGTAACCAAATATAATTCTCCAAATTACTCTTATTACATGCAGTTGGGCCGCAGGTTAGTGGAGAGAGAGAGATGAGTTTACAATTGGCAAAGTTTATAGAAATGTGGAACCCCTTATGTTCACAAAAAAAAAAAAAAAAGAGTGAAACATATGTTTTTAATTACAAGTCTTCCAGATAGTAAATTATAGTAAGATGTGACATTCAGGGGAAAAATCTGACTGCTACTACAGCTGAAATGCAGGCCATGCCATTGCACCGCATCTTGTTACAGGAGATATAACTTGATATATCCATATCCTAGAATCCTGTAACTGATTTTATTTGGTCATGTTTTCTCATAAATGAAAGAGGTCGAGATTAGTGATGGTTGAACCTCCAATAGTTTAGAAGTTTGGATCAGCAAACCTTAATCCTAAATTTCTTACTGCTTACCTGAACCCCTTGATGTATTTTTCCTTCTTTCCTATTCCATGCAGTGCCCACCACAAAGCTGAGGCTTTGCCCTTTCTTTCTGCTCATCCAGCCTAATCCTCCCACCCATCAGTTTTATTGTTTCCAGGTTCTTACAGAAAGCATTATATGCCCACCTACATTCCCAAATCGGGGTGCCTGCCCCATTTGCTTATCCCACCTGTACTGCTTTTCCCTCTTTCTTTTGGCCTGTTGTATGGTGGTTTCAAGCAGTCTGGTCTGGATTTCCCAGCTGTCTTCCTGGCAACTCCTGAGCAAAGAAAGGGCTACAGTTGATCAAGAGTACAGTCCATGGAAAAGAATTATCACTAGAAATCATTCTTTTGGGTGGAAAACATTGGCCAAGTGGATAAAGTTGGAAAACTGAAGAGGAAACTCAGAGCAGAGGCAAAAAGCAATTGATATGTAGGGGAATGAGGAGGAAAAATGTCTGAGGCACAGACAATGAAATGGTGGCCAAGAAAAGGGGCTTTTATTATATGAACTAGAAAGTGATTAATTATCCTGTGTATCATGCAGGTCATGTTGAACAAATGCCTTTGTGAGTTTGATTTGAAAATACATCAGTATAAAGTAATATAAATATTAGTAGCTCTGGTAAAAAACAAACTACTTACATAGCAGATTCTGCAGGAAAATTTATATTTTGTCAAAGCATAGAGGACGGATTTGGGGTTCTTCAAACTACAAGATTCCTAATTTACACTGTGACCACAATTCTCTACACTAAGTGCAGTTTATCAGTTTAATGGCATAAAGTTTACCCTAGCCTGTGCCCAGGACAAAGGCAGTCTGTCTGTAATGCTGACACAACTGCCCTAAATCCTCTGTACCACAATGTGGTACAACCATGCTTACATTTTGGGAAGGGTTCATTTGAGGTTGGGAGTTTTGCTTCCTTGTTTGCCTTTTCTTCTGCTGTTATACCAGAGAAGCTGAGACTTTGACCAATGTGGTATGACAAGTATTTGTTATCACATTTCATTGCCCTGCAATGATAGTTCAAATAAAATCCAGGTTTTGCATGCTCAGCCCATCCAGGCTGAACGATTCCGTCTGTGACATCCTTCCACCACAGTCAGTGTGGTGCATCAGGAGAGTCAGTGTCTATATGAAGAGTCAGACTTTTGCAAGGAAGTCTTATATTTTCAGTTAAAGATGTCTGTCATACCCGAAAAACACTAACCTAAGACCACCCCACACCACAGCAACCCACTGCTCACAGCCTAACCCAAACTCGAGCAAACTTCATTCAGTCCAAACATTTGAGATGGGCATCCAAGTCCTTTTGTTTTTATTTCTCATCACAAACAACAAATGGTTGCTACATGACAGGTAGTCTCAATAGCAGAAATGCAATAAGAAATATTAAAGAAAACTTTTGATTGTCTGTCAGCATGTCCCCTTAGGAAAAACTGACACATAATAGTTGACACTGGTCCTGGCTCCACACACTTGTGCCATTTGTTTTGATGTGAAGGATGTGAAGCACAGCGAGTTGCAGCTGGCAGATGTTATTGCAATATTGAAGTATTTCACAGAATAAAGGCACATACAGGCAGCATGGCATATTCCTAAGAGTTTCTGTGTACTTTAAGTTCAGATATATGGTTCCAAATACAGATACTGAAGTGCTCTCTGCATTTAATTGACAAGATCTGTGCAGTGATACAGTATGTTATTTTCCTTAACACTGCTCAGGTAAGCTGACAGTGGAAGTATAATAAGTATAAATAAGCTATAGACCATATAGGCCATATGAAAACCTGCAGAAGTATGTGGAGCAAGACTAAAAGCCTGAAATTTCATGAGAGAATCTTAGTGGAATTTTTTGGGGCAGGCTGTGGAGGTATTCTGCATGCAGCCAGTTGCTCAGTATTTCAGTTTTGGAAAAAAGCAGAAACTATGAAGCCAAAGAACAATGAAGTTTAACAAACCCTGAGTTGATTTAACCCATGTTTCTTAGCATACCTTTCTTGAACTTAAATCCCTTTTGTCACTCAGAACCAGCAGTGTCATGTACCAGCAAAGAGGCCTAGCTGCAGAGAAGGTTTTATCTCAAGATAAGTCAAGCATTGTGGCTTTCAAAGGTCAGTCTTTTAATGGAGATTATTTTGTTCTGCTGTTTTAAAATAGAAATGAATTAGGGTTACATTTAACATCCAGCATTTAATGCATTCATGCAGTGTTTGTTTGGGTAAGCTGCTTGCCAAATCTGAGAGCTAGAAAACCTGTGAGAGAAAAGAGAGGAAAAAATAATCTAGAGAATCTGTCCTACAGAAAGGTCAATAATACTTTTTAAGAGGCCAAGGGAACTGAACACCCTCAGTGCTTGTGGATGAGTGTATGAGGAGTAACTACCTATTTGCAACATTCTGAAGTCTTAAAGTTTAGAATTTTTCCCAAACTTGGAGCAACAGAACAGCTCAAATATGTTTTTCTAGCTTGGGCAGGATGAAAAAATATCCAGACATCAGTGCTTCACAGTCTATGCACCCACACACACACACACTGCCCCCTCATTCGGTATCAAGTGAATGTTTGGAAACCCTGGAGAAGGGGTGAGAGCTGCTGAGGAAACTCTCTGCCATCCTCCAGCAGATTGCCGGAGCACCATGAGGCCTCGAGGCAGGGGGCAGTGGTCCTTCCACGAGAGCTGCTGATGCAATAAAAAGTTTCCTTTTACCCTCAGAAAGAAGGAATGTTGAAATTTTAATGTTTAGGTTCCTTACAAAACTTCAAGAAATAAAAATTTGAAACACTTTCTATCAACTCTTGTTACATTAAAACAAGTGGAAATACTAGCTCAGCAAGTTGTCTCAATCATGATCCATCTGGAATTTACAAGAAATCGATGTACAGCTGTGAATAGTTTCAAATGTATCAAATTATCATTTTCTGGTGGAAAAACTGTTTCACTGGAAAAACTTCTGCAAGCTTCAGAACAGAATTCCCCGGACAATTATACAGTCCAATAGCTCAGCAAGAGTATCTCTCTTGCCTTTTTATATTCTTTTGATGAAAGCTTCTACCTCCTATGGTTTTTGCAATGTGCTCTTCTACTTTCTCAGTGTATCTAGTCAATAGAAGTGCTCTTTCCAAACACTAGAGAATATTCCAAAATAAGAAAGCTGTGGGTATCTGTTTCAGTTGTGCATGAAGTTGCTTTGGGCTAATGCCTTTCTTTGCGTTATCCCATAGGAAGGCAAGTTTTAAGGCCAAATGTTTATGTATTACACGAGAAGGTGCTTGTAGGGAGAGTACAGATTCACTCCCTGCCTCACTGCAGAGAACAGACTCCCCTCACACAGCTGAGTGACCACAAATAACCAGTGCCATTGAGATTCAATATATATTATCATATTTTTGAGTAGTTTGCTATTAGACTGTAAAAAGGGGGAAAATAACTTGAATAAATCAAGGGAAACAGACTGTCTTAGAATGTAGGGGGGGAGAAAAACCCACCAGATAGGATGGGTAAATAGACCATTATGAACTACTAGCTAACATTTGGAGTTCTTATACAAGTGTTTATTAAGGATGTTTAAACTTTACAGTGGATTAATAGCTTAATCACAATGTTAATGTGATTGTAGATATTTGTCCATTGGTTTGCCAAGTGCCTGCTTGCTACCTTTCTCATGAAAATGATTCTTTGGCTCTTTTACTAAGAAACAAAAGTAGTTAATGGTTTTATTCATTAATTGTTCAATTGATTTTTTGTATGTCTGTAGAGGAATGGAAGGTTTTTAAATGCAGCAGTTTTGTCGAATTTTCTCCTCCAAATAACCTTTAAATATGCATTAATTTATATGCTTTTTTCAGCAAAAGTGGCTATTCTACTGAATGTGAGAATTTGTTTTAGAAACGGCTCTTTCTTCTGAAAAAAACCAAAAAACTAGCAGAAGTGGAGAAAATTCAAATATCAGAAGCTCCTTCCTTGGTCTAACAGAGAAAAACACCATCAAAGAGAGTACATTTATCCTGTGGATGTCATAAGTTCTAGGTTTAGGTCTGCATAATTCTGGAGAGGGGCTTTAATTTTTTACCTCTAATTTTTTTCTTTGTTACTTCAGTTTCTGTAGATAAGTAGCTGAAATTCAGGGAGAAAGGGCCTCTGCAACCCCTCTGCGATGTGGAAGACCTTGCTCAAAGCAAGTATGTGCAGAAGAGATTCATACAGAGCAGAGCTTCCTCCCAGCAAGGAAGGAGGCTCACTTGCAAGATCCAGCTGCATTAGGAGAGGTCAAGGGGCAGGCTCAAAAAAGCAGATCTGCTGATCTGGAAAGCCAGGATGCCTCAGGACTCCTATTCACACCTGACAGCACAGGCACCCTGGGCAAGACTTCATCATCTCAAAGAACTGGGAGCAACTGGAAAGCTCTGAGACCGTAGGCATTGTGCCATATAAGTCTCACCAATCTCTGAGGAGGCTGAAAAGATAAAATTTAAATCCCTACCAGTAAATACAGATCTGCCAAAGAGATCAGTCTGGCTTTGGGTTATGGGGTGTACCACAGGGAAGTAGAGAAAATATGGATTTCTCAGGGGCTTGCTCCTTGCTGTAAAGTAGGATGGAAGGAGCTATTCAGTGTATATCACTTGACAGTTTGTCATGATCATTTTTCATGTAATAGTGCTATTTGTCAAGAAGAAAGATGGCAGGTGCTCTGGGACTGGAGATGAATTCAGGGGGGTGATGTGTTTGAGGGGCCAAGCCCTGTAGAGGTATGGAGCAGCAGTTAGACCAGAACCAAAAACCTCAAGGCTGTTATTGCAAGCAGTGGAAAGCACAGGAAAGTCAGCCTGAATGGTAAGTACCAGTCCCAAATCAAGCTCCAGGGCAAAGTCTTTCAAATGGCAGCAACTGCGGGGAAATCCCTCCTGGAGGTCAGGCACTGTATGTGAGAACTCTCCAATGTCCCCAGGGATAAGAAGTCTGGATGTGGTTGAAGAGGGAACTATATTTTCTCAAATTAATTTGCTTTAATAGCTCCTAAGTGTCTGCTCAGAAGGCATTAAAAGGTTTCAATAAGCATGAGAAATTTAAAATGTCATCTTCATTCTTCACAAAAGCATGTACTTTTGGTTCCCCAACACCCAGATGAATAAAGCACTTGCTATGTACACGTATTATAATTTGCTATTTGGTCCAACAACCTTCACATTGAACACTTTTACACTTTTGATGTGCTGCTAAACATCATAAAATTAAAAGGACCACATAAGCTTAGTACCCTTGGAGTGAAAAAGGTAATAAATAGTGCAGTGTGTAGTATCTTATATTTTCAGTGGAGAATTATAAAAAAACCTTAATTTTTATGCTTGGATTCATGGCAGCTGCACACATATGCCCTGTTGGCTCCATAAATACTAACCTGGCTTGTGCTTCATTGAGAGGGACTGTTAAAACAGGCACTACAGTTTCATTGACAGTCATGCAAGACGCTGTAGAATGAGTTAAAGGGTACTTGACCATCACAGCTGATTCCACATATTCACTTCCCATCCCTCTGTCTTTCCCAGATGCTCCCTACTTGGTTTTGAATTGTCATATTTAACCTCGACAAGCTGTCAGTGTTGATTGTACAGGTTCACTGCACTGCTCAGGGCTGCTCAGCTCAGGAGGGAGCAAATAGGGTAGGAGGGGGTGCAGAGAAAAGATAAAGAAAAACAAATTAAAAACCCAAATTAAAAGACCTTTTCCATATGAAGTGAGGATGTGTGTTTCTTGTAAAGTGTTCTTTTGACAAGAGTTATAATAAACTCTGAGAGAAATAAATCTTTCTTGTAAGAGAAACCACTACCACTTGATATTAATACGTGTATGTGTAATAAGCAACTAGGAATTTATTGATATTTCCAATAATTTAAGATGGGTTATCCTGTAGGTTTTAGTTCAATTTCTTTTGGATGTACTCTTGCAATTATGCCTTGCAACAGAAATCCGTGCTTGAAGCCCCAGGAAGGCTTCTACTGTGTCTCCTGTCTTAGAATCTGTGTGCCTGGATAAGTTCTCCAAATGATCTGTGGGGCAGACATTTCCATCAGCCTACCTCCTACATCTAGTGAAAAGATCATGAGAAGAGAGAAATAATTTCTGACTTAATCATTTTCACACCAGTCTATGGCCATTAATCTTTGCCTCCAAGTTTCTTATGGTATGCTACTCCTCCACATGTGCTGACCTGTGGACAGAGGAAGCCAAATCCTATTTTAAAATCAGACAATCAGAACCATATGCTTAATAGAATACTAAGCAGAAGTCAGTTTGTATCTGCCATTCCAACACCTTTACATTTTTACTCCCACTGGGTATCTCTCTCCTGGGTTTATTGCATTGCAGGTATTTTGAGTGCTCCCTGGATGGTCTTAGTTGTTCCTTCTCTCCTTTTCAAAATACCTTGTCAAACTAGGAGCTTTTTTCTACATCTGTGGCTGGAGAAATCTTCTCCAAAAAATATCTTAAAACTAGAATGAAAAAATGAGTATTTCTAAGATAAAAATTAGCTTCTCTTGAGGGCATGTTATGTCCATCTTAAGACAGTTGTTGAACTGCCAATTTCTATGCTCTGACTGTAATGAACTCTAGGTAAACATTTCAAACATAGAAGGCTATGCTTTACACTGAGACACCATTTAGCCATTGTACTAAGTTTTATCTGCCGGGGAAGAACTCTTATTTGTGAACTTTCAAGATGTTTATAAACCTTATTTCAGATCCTTTGTATGGACAAAGTTTACAGTCCTACAATCTCTGCAAAAATCTCAGCCTCTTCTCATCCAGTTTGTGTACTGCAGTTTTTCTCTTCGCCACTTCTTTTTCACTTTTTTTTTTTGCTTTTGAACATATTCATGTTTTATAATTATCAGCAAGAAAAAAAAACAAAACCATGAAGTGTGTGTGTGTGAAATAAAATGGTCTAGAGAAAAGCCAAGAGGAAAATATTTGTAAATAGACAATGACCTGGCAGCTCTGGAGTCAAAAGAGCTTCAGACTGGAAGACAAGAAAGGCCATATCCATGAGTATACAAAGTAGGGACCTGAAAGAGAAAAGAGGGACCCCATCATGGCAGCAAAAAAAGAACAAAATGATAGGGCTACTTTAATTTTTTTTTTTTTCCTTGCACATTTAAAAAACTTGTCTTGAGCTAGAAAATGCAATTTCTTTCTTAGCATTTCTGTCCTTCATTCAGCAAATATTTTGTCTGGCTGCCTTATGTTTGCTTCTCTCTTGAGCAATCAGAAACTCTGCCATCAGCTCTGGAAACAGTAGCAGTCACTTTCCTGACCCATCAGCTGACATTTAGGTCACGAGTTTTGAGGATCTCAGATTCAGGGGGTGGATAACATTCAGTCCACTCTGACTTTACCACTCACTTTTGTAGGTAGTTATTTATAATTCACCTTTCTGCAGAGGAGAGGGGTTTTCATTATGAAAACAAGCTGATGGAAATGTGTCCATTTAACCTGAGCAATCTGACACTTTTTCATATTAACCAGGCTCTTCTGAGGGTGTGATATCAGTGTCTGTAACAACACAGTAAGAAAAAATATCATGAGAGTGATGTGATGGATTTGGTTGTTAAAATAGATACATTTGATTTATCATATGCATGTCTAAACCTCGTGTGATGCTGCTGCCCAGCTGAAAACCCTCTTGGAAACTAATCTGCTATGAAAGTGAGTATATTCTTAGCAGCCTGGGTGTCACACACCAGGGCTCACACTTCAGGGCCTGCACACCTGTAAGAACTGGCTGAGTCTCTGTAGAGGGAGAAGACTGAAAAACCTTCACTAGAAAAGAGATGCAAAATGTCATCAACTGTTTAAAGAAATATAGGAATGACCCCAGGAGAAGAAGCTCCTCAAATTTAAATCCAGTATGTAGATGTGAAACTAGTCCAGGTATGACCTGACAGTTTGCCTTCATATCATGCAGAATTGGGACCAAACTACCCAATTTTTGTGCTAGCATGCCAAGGTAAATACAGTCAGAGGCAGAAAGGAGAATTGGGACTGAAGTGCAGTGAATGCAAAGAAGTCATCAGGTATTTTTTTAATTGAAATTATTTTCCTCTGCAATTTAGGGGAACTGTATTTCTCTGAGTAAATGGCATTCTACAGAAATCTTTGTTTATTAGTAGAAAAAAAGTGATACATTTTTTCAAACTAATTATTCCAATAGATCAAAACTGAGGGAAACAAAACAACCAAAACCCAGAAACATTTGGTTTTCATCAAGCTGACACAGCTGTCAGTTTGAGTTACCACAATATCTTACGTAAGTTAAATTGCAACATTTTAATGTTACCATATTTTGTATATTGGTTTTTGGTGTGTCATCCTGAAAAAGGAAAATGGAATGATAAACCATTTGTGTGCTAATGATGTGCATAACACTTCAGTGACACAGATTTGTACTGAAATGACCCCATTTTGCTTAGTTTAATTGATTCTTAACATTTTGATGCTGGAATATGACATTACGGTTTTTTGAAAAGAAAGAACCCAAAAATATCATTTCTGAATTTCCATTTTTCATTTTAAATATAAATATGCTTTCAGAAAGAAAGCAAATTTTCATTCTGATTCAGGGAGAAAAGTCAGAAATTTCCCATGAACCTGAAATTCAGATCTTTATTAATATTTGTCTTTGAGCTGCATGAATCAAGATCCCCTTCTTGCCGGATAATACAGTGGTTAGATACTGGCATTGCTTTTACTTAGTGGAGTCCGTGTTAAGTGATTGGAGTTTTTGCTTGGTTTGGTTTTTCTCAGTGTTGTGTGTTGGGGAGGGTACTCTGACATAAATGACGATACTTGACATTTCTAACCCTTTTAACTGTGAAAGACTGAATCAAATTTTAGAGGGTTATTACTCTGGAGGAGATAAGATTGTAGTATGCCCTTTTTTTAGGCCACCCAGAGTCTACGTCCTACAGAGTTTACACTATAGAATATACTTCTTATCCCTCTGCCTCTAAGCTGACTTCTACATCCAGCCTGAAACAGTTTATACTGTTCAAAAACAAAAGAGGCCAGAAAGTTTGAAGAAGAGGAGCTAATAACCATCTCAAATGTTGCTAAAAGTGAACATATATTAATACTTTCAATAACGGAATATATTGCAAGTTCTGAAGAATTAAAACCAGTTTTAAAGGTTCTAAAGATCAAATTAATTTCTTGACTAGAACTAGAAATGTCCCTTTCAGGATAAAAAGCCACTGGAAAATCTCCTTGATACTTTTCGAATTTTCCTCAATACTTTTCTTATTCTTTTCTTTTACTATAAAAGATTTATCTCTTATTTAAATAGCACTAGATTCATTTCATATAGAAAACCAGCTTCAAAAGTGTGAACCTTTCTTCTTACCAGCAATTATTAAAGCCCTGCAAGTGTTTAGTCTTCTACAAAATTACAGAAAACTCCTTAGGTTTTTTACAGATGCAGGGGTCTTATTTACCCAAGAAATTCACCTTCAATCTCAAAAGACCTATCTGCTCATGGCAGGGTGATTTTTAGTTTAACTGTCCTCCTTCCCTGAGGTTTATAATCCCTATGTAGTTGTGTATAAACCAGGAATTTTTTAAGGTTCTGTAAATATCTAAATGAGGACCATTGACTTATTTTCCTGAAATTATGTCATGACATAGACCTTTTACAAATGGAAAATGTAAGTATTTTCCTAATGATCTTTAAAGGATGTAGGATTTGTTGCCCTCATTGCAACCAGGCTCCAGGACCAGCTGGTACTCACTGCTCCCCCACAGACAGCCTGACCAAATACTGGGGGGATAAATGCAGGTGGCTTCTGAGAGATGAAGGCTTGTAGCACTGCTGCAAACATGAAGCCTTTGAAAATCAATTCAGACTTGTGTTTCTTCTACTCTCTCTCTTTCTGAGATTTATTTCAGCTGAATGCTGTCAGTGCTCTCAGTATTACTGGCTCTTGGAGCCTAGAGTTGCTTTAGCAAACCAACTCTGTCTGACTCTGTCTTCAGTATGTTTTGAAGTTGTTTTGGCTGAAGGAGGAACTGGTGATTGCAGAAAAAGCCCCTTTTTCTCCAAGCCATTGCTGGGCTTTACATTTTCTAATGCTGGAAACAGATCAGAAAAGAGGAGGGGAGGCAAGCTCCTCAAAGCCCTTCTGTAGGACTGCTCTGCTCCCACCCTCAGGACAGGCTATCTGTGAAGATCAGCTCACATCTGAGATGCTGCAGCTTCTCAACACGTGCCAGCAGAATCCGCAGAGTCCTGGCAGAAGCATGCTAATGTCTTTGGGGTAGCTACTTTATGTTCATTTAAAATGCAATTAAACAGAACAAATACTGTGAGGAAATGGACAAGATTTTACATTTACATACAAAAATTAGGGGGAAGATCTTTTCATCACATTATAAATTTTATATAAACATTTTGGAAGGGAAATAATATGTGGCGATAATATAGACTGATATAATGAAATAACTAGAATGATGGTATTGTCGTCCATGGGGTCAAAAATTGTTCCCAGGAAAGAATTAATAATTTATGGAAATGTTTATCTCTGTAATTAAATGCTGGAATTGGGAGCCACATCCTGCCAAGTTGTTTTAAATCCACAAAATTTAACTCTAAACTCTAGAAATAGAGACTTGTATGAAAAAATAACTTTAGAATGTTATTGTACTTTTGTCTAAAAAGGCTCCTTTGCTCTGATTTATAATGGGATGCACCTTATTTTCAGACAAAATGCAGGATGTAAGCAAGTGAAACCATGGGATTTGTCTTGGAAAGGAAATTGAAAATGAGCTACGAATCTACGCTTTTGTACATGTAGTGCAGTTGTACCAAATGGTAATTACATATTTCAACATATTTATTAACAAGTTTATGGTCTGTAGGGCTAGACACTGTCAGCTGGAGCACACCTGCCCACCCACTGATATACATGACAAAGTTCCTGGTTAGGTGTTCTTGAGCTTGAACAAGGAATTTTCTTTATAAGGTCACAGAACTAAAATTGTAATAAAGCATTTATGTTGATTACTACTTTTCTTCAAGAATCTTCTGAGCCAGTATGGCTTGTACAGCTCTTTGAATACACCAGGAGTTCAATTCTAATCCAGACTAAAGGGATGAATTCCCATTTCAATGAACTTTACTGAATGAATGAAAAAGTGAAGGCTTAGTTTTTGGCAGGCTACCTCCTGTATTTTTTTCTGAATAATGTTAATGAATTTGATATTATCATTATGTAACCACTGCATTTCATTTTTAATCTGAATAATTGAAAAAAAAAAAAAAAATCTGGAGGCAGAGGGAGAATGGGGGAAGGGGAAAGTTACTTGAAATGCAATCTGCCTTGGTTGCAACTCGTAGGTACTAATCTTTCTTGGCAAGTAGAATGCACTGAATTTGTGGCGTTGAATATAAGTGGGAGAGAGCAGAGGTGAGTGGGAGAAAAACACGAATTCCCACTTGCCCTTGAACAACTTGGCCAAAAAGTTCAGCCCTAATATTCCTTATGCCCCATAAATCCACACAAAGGTAGGCACAGGGGAAAGCTGTTTCTCTAAATAGCCAAGAAATATTACTAGCAAGAGGGTTTGGAAACACTGTGTGCCTGTGGGAGCAATGAGGAAATGCTGAAGGACCAAATCCCTCATGCTTCCTCTGCGTTTGGAAGGCCGTGAGGTTGAATATGATACTGTGGGAGTCACACTTACCCAGAAAATATCTGCCTGGATCCCCCAAACCCTCAAGCCCTCAATGAGCCTGGTAAAAGTCCCATCTTTCCTCATTATCACCACAGAAACACACGATTACAAGTGTCACAACTGGGCACTATTAAAAAAATCCCTTTTTGTCCAGTGAGCACTGACTGATACAGCTATGGGGTCATCATACAAAAGCAATCCATTATTTTGATTAGTGTAACACTTAAAGGCCAGCTTCCACATTAACTATTTTAATTGTCAACTACAACAGCACTGTGGTGTAACATTAAAGGTGCTCTAAAGTTTGCTGCTTGCTGACAGTGCAAGACAGTTCTGCAAACCATAACACTTTCACAAATGCTCTGAGGCAGGCAATATATATTTTATTTTTTTGCCTGTGTAGTTTGATTTAACATGAGTTTGTCTGAGAAAAGTCCAGATGGCTGGATTGTTATTAGTCACCCACACACACTGTTCTCTTGTAGAATGAAAATTTAAATTCTGAAAAAATAAGGATGAGGTTGTTTTGTGTTCAAGTCTTTTGTTGATTTGCTTTTTAAATAAGATTACATCAATTCCTTGATGAAAATGTTATTTTTCTTTAATTTGAATGAAATTTCAAGGAAGCTGCTCTAAATTTATTCAGTAGAGGACCAGTCCCCTCCCTCATAAATGGTCATACGTCTGGTCTCCTCAGCTGCCTTTAGATGTTTCTCTGAATAAGTCCTATATTTTGATATTCCCTTAACCCTTAAAGGTTAGAGTGAATTTTCCAAGGAGTCTCTTGCTTGTTTTCCTGCCCTCAGGCAATGGTCTGCCTCTGACACCTTTATCATCTTCCTGCATCACCACCTGGGACAACACGAAGTGGCCTTGTTTCCTTAAAGCACGGAATAAATACTAATGATGGATTTTTCTCTCTGAATCCCACCACTGTCCTCTGAGGCAGCCTTCTTCCCTCAGGTCTCTTTCATCCTTTTTTTTTTCTTTTTCTAGCCTATAGTCAGATAATTTATTTTTTAAACATCATTATGAGGTCAAACAGGCCAGTCAGTATCTGCTGGAGCTGCTGGCTGCCCCTGCAGTCAAATCAAGTCTTCTGCCATCACATATCCTCTAAACTCTTATTTCTTTGATGCCAGCATTTGAATTCAGAGTTTATTTTGTAGTTTTTTAGTCTTGATGAGATTATGGAAGAGATTTTTCAAAGGCATAAACAAGACTTACATGACCAAGTCCCTTTGGCTTCCAGCAGGACTAGTCAGTGCCAGAAGCATTTTGTGCCCTTGACAATCTTCCCCTATTTATCAAACAAAGATGGGACAAATAAAAGGTTCTTTCATTTTAAAGGAATTTGTAGAGATCATAAATTGAGGCTTAGATAGATAAACAATTCAAATCCAGTGTGCTTTGTAGTGGAACTATGCCCCAGAGTGCACTGCATACAAAGACCCAGAGCATGTCGGATGCAACAGCAGTCAGGGCCTCTGCTGGTTGAATGCCAAATGTGCCAGACCCACAGGATCTCCAAATGCAGGGAGTGGGGTGAGAGAGGATGTTGCTGGGGTGGGACAGTGGCAACCAGTGAGGGACTGGGAGGAGGGAGGTGTCCAGTGTGAGGAAATGGAATATTTATGGAGAAAACAGATGGAGTAAGGATCTCTATTCCTATCTTGCTTCTCTCTTAATTTGGGAAGGTCTCTCTCTGCAATACGGCATGACACAAAATTTGGCATTTGTGGTGACTACTGAAGGAGGAGACTGCTAATAATATGAAGCTTCCAGCAGAGGAAAAAGCAATTGGATATGAGCTGCTTTCTCCACCTCTCACCTCCACAGATCGAAGTACTTAAGTGTATACCATTCATTAAGTAAAATCCCACTGCTGAATACTGTTTACCTGATAAAGAGTCTTTTTTGTCACTGTTCCAACTAATCAGTGTTTCCTGTGCAAATGGAAAGAATCTCTAAGCTCTGAATCATCTAGTGAGTCCCCTGCTGTTGCAGATAATAGCAGGGTGTGGGTGGGCATGGCTGAATAATATGCCTTTAAATTCCCTTTGGGTTATAAGCTCTTGAGGCATAATGACTTTTTAGGTACTCTCTCATATGTCATAATGTCACATCATATAAGGTAAATATGACTCATGTAATCCAGTTTGATACATTGCCATTAGAATATGCTGAAGGGTTTTTTATGCAGTGAATTACTCCATGGGAAGGGTTCTTCCCCTGCATTTTACTGTTTCAGGTGGCAGTGTTTGCAGGAATGCAACCAATTCCTCCCATTAACCCTCAGACAGAGGAATCTCAAGAGCCTTTTCAGAGTCTCTTGATGTGGCAGAGCACAGCACAGTTAAAAAGACCTGCTGAAAACGGTGTAAAAGTCGCAAGT